>NC_041382.1:88647564-88729892 GCF_002162155.2 Triticum dicoccoides
CGGCATTTTAATTCCCGATAATTGGGTTTACACTGGAGTATTTTATTTCTGTGGGGAGAGGGAGAGAAGCCAGTGCAGGGTGTGGGAAGCACCTCTTCATGTGATTTTTTTTGCTTTATTGTGTAATTTTTTTTCTTGAGGCCCTGACCGTAGAACAACCGTTCTATGGTATTTTTTTCAATTATGTACAAACAGTTACAAGGTTGGAAAAGGAAAAGGTCTATAAAACTTCAGTTTTTGCTAACATTAGGAGATTAAAGGTCCCTTGTGATGTATTTATGTAAATTGTGTTAAAGGGGGACTAAAATGCAAAGCTTCTGACTTGAAGATCCAACTATTCTGGCTATGAACAAGAATAAATTTTAGAGAGATTCCATGAAAGGATTATAAGTTGTTGTTGATCCAAGTGTTGAAGGGATCTACTTTCCTTTGCTTTGATATGTATGCCGGACAGCCTCTTTAGAGGTAGAGATACCCTGTTCAAGGACAGGGGGGCGGGGGTGTGAACTTTGTGAAATCCTGTCCTATTGATGACTTTGCAAACTTATCAGGAGGTGGTGTTAGGAAATCTAAACAGTTTAAACTATATAGGAAGACATTTATAGGTTAGAAACAATCTGTTCTACTTCTGCAGATTATCTAGATAATTGATGAAGTTTACTTAGTATAGTATTTTTTTTTCTGTCACTTCTTTATCTACCGAAAGTGTGAACCCATGGTATGAGCCACTAATGCAAGCATCGTCATTCTTTTCTGAGTTTGTCTAATTCACATCTAAATGTTTTCTAAGGATGTCACATCTAAGCTCCCACAAATAACGCAGCAACAAGGAACAAAAAAAAGCTGGGGCAAAAAAAATACACCACAAACATAGTGGACACAAGGTTAGACGTGACATAAATGTGTCCTAGACAGACCCTTCTTTTCTTAGTGAAACATCAACTTTCCAAAGACAATATTCCAAACTGGACAGTTGATACATAGAGCTATTTTACTTTAACATTTAAAGTGTGGCTGCAAATCTGGGATGCAGGAGGTGAAAATTCATTGTCTAATCTGTTTCTCAGTTTCCTCTTTCAGAAACGAGAGATTTTTCAAGACCTTGCTCCACTGCTGTGGCACTCCTTTGGCACTGTTGCTGCACTGCTCCAGGTAGGTTACAGTTATTGCACTGTTCTAAATTCAGTCGCAATGGCAAGAGTACATATGTACTTGTGCAGTTCTTGTTATTTAAGTAAGGGTGGTTGTCCATGGTACTGAGCGCTGCTGTTTCTATGCCAAGTATTAAATATTTCCATTGTTTATTGTTAAAAAGCTTTCCTCATTTTGGTGACTTTACAGAATAAGTAAATCTTAACTAGCAGTGGTTAATAATTAAGTCTTCTTCTTTTTCCTTTGCAGCTCACATCCCACTGTACCTGTACCCGTTCCTGAATACTACCAGCAAGACAAGACCTTTTGAGTACTTGAGGCTTACCAGCTTGGGTGTTATTGGTGCTCTTGTGAAGGTAAATTAAAACTAGATACTTATGCAAACTAGGAATGGATGGTCCATATAGATTTTTGCTTTAAATGGTGAGAGGGTTGTTGAACCAGAGGGGAAAACAGTGATGGGGATTGGCTGTATTCTTTCTTTTTTTTGTAGACTATATCTTGTTCTTTTGGTATTCTCATTCCAGTAATCCAGTCATTTTAATCAAATGGACTGGTTGGGATTGGATCCCAGGAATCTCAACAGGAACTGTTATTTTGAAGCAAACAGGCTAATGATTTGTTAGAAATTATATTGTTTCTTCTTTTGGATATCCGATTCTGATATGTCAGAAACACAACATATCAAAAGTTAGCAATGACCAAACTGGCATGTAACAGAGACACTATAAAAGATAGCCAACATCCAGTTAGGCCAACATAACAGTGAACAAAACTACTGTCAATCAGCTCAGTTCTAGTGCTGTTGGATTTTTCTCGATTGTATTCTTGCAGTTTTGAAAATTCAGTTCATTCGGTTACTGAAAATTCAGTTAATTCAGTTAGGCACACAAATTTCAGAACTTTTGTGTGCCCTAGTACTTGGTGTTTGTAGAAAACCAGGAGTGTCAATGGGACTAGAATTCACTTGTTCTTATCTGGGTTTGTAAAACTTGTTCATGTACTGAACTACTAATGCCTTGTGATGCTCTGAATTACTTGTGATGCCTCTGAATTACTTGTGATCACATTGAGAAAGACTTGTAAAGATGATGATCATCTTTAACAGAAAACAATTTGTGATGATTTTGCTAGTTTGCTGGGTTTTGTCTCCGACCATCGTGTCGTGATGATTTTGAAGGTACCCCGAGAGGCCCTTGAGTTTGCCGGAATGTCGATTAACTTCCGTTCCGGCAAATTCGGGTACTCCATATGTCCTATTTTCAGCAAAGGTCATGCTGAAATTTTCCGTGAATTTTAGCATGACTTTGCTAAAAATAGGACATATGGGGTACTTGTGACTAATGCATGGGCCGGGGTATCTTAGTAGTTAATTAAGTAGGATCAAGTGCCCCGGCGTACTTGTGACTAATGCATGGCTTTTAGGGTGCCTCGGTGTCGATAAAAACCGAAATGATGAAAAGTTAGGCTTTTAGGGTGCCTTGGCGTCGAAAAACCCTCAATGATAAAAGCTTAGATTTTAGGATGCCTCGGTGTCGACAAACCCTAAATGATGAGACCATGATCTTGTTCCTTGACAATAACCAACTTTTTGACCAAACTTTGTTTCTATTTAGAGAGAAACATGGCCCACAACGATGAGGCCGGTGGTTCGGGCGGCAAGGCATTCTGGGAGCTATCCCAGGAGATGGAGGAACAACCTCACTTGTATGAGGCCGCCGCCTTCCCCACCGATCCTGAGACCACGGATGGTGCCACCGAGGATGACCACACTGATGCCACCACTGATGGTGCCGCCGAGGATGCCACCGCTGATGATGGCGGCGCACGCACAGATAGCAGCCAGCCGAAGAGGCAACGGAAGGACCGGCGCCCGATCGTGCTCCGCACCCTCAAGGAGGAAGTTACTGAAGTGGACTCCAACGGGAATCCAACGGCGCCCGAACGAATAGTCAAGGGGTACTCGCTTCAGCTCGGGTGCATTGTCCGGAGCACCGTCTCGATCAACACCGAGAACCTGAGGCATCCTGACCGGGGGAATTTGCGCCACCTCCTCTTCACGAAGCTGCACGAACGATACAAGTTCCCCGCTGAATTCGAAAACACAAGCCTCAAAGGGAATAAAGTGAACAATGCTGCCCTCACGAAGATGAGCAAGGCCCTGTCTACTTGGAAAAGCAATGTGAAGAGAATGATCGAGAAAGGTGAGAGTTATGAGAAGATCAAGGAGAAAAATCCTTCGATCACCGAAGACGACTACAACGACTTCAAGATCAATTGCTCGAGCACCGCAAGCTCCCAATCAAGTGAGTGGGGGAAACAAATGCGGGAGCTGAACATAGGGGAACACACACTCGGTCCCGGCGGTTACAGAGTGGCGGAGCCTATATGGGACAAGGAGGAGGCGGACCGTGCCGAGCAAGGCCTACCGCCCCTCTTCGATAAATACGGTGACAAGAAGACCAGGAACTTTGTCAGGGCCCGGTACAAGAAGGACCCGAAAACAAAGGAGCTTACCACGGATCCGAAGACCAGGCAGCTTGAGCTTGTTCTGGTAAGGAATACACCCCCGCGTAATTAGCTCCATATGGTTGCATTCTAATTAATGAAGCCGAATTTCTAAATGGTTCACATTCCTTCCGCAGGCGACTGAAAGCAGTAGCGCGGGGTCGACTCAGAGCAACCCTTGGGACACCACTCTAAATAGGGGGTTGAATATAATGAAGAACAAGGATAAGCTCAGTAAGCCGACGTCAGCTGGTCGTGTGGCCGGCAAAGGCTTGTCGACAAAATGGGGGTCATACTATACCGCTGGTGTGCGGAAGGAGAAAAAGACCAGCTCGGAAAGCCAGGCGCGAGAGGTTCAAGAACTCAAGGCACAGGTGGCGCGGATTCCGGAGATTGTCCAAGAGCAAGTGGAACAAAACGACTCGGAGCGACGATCACCGCCCTTGTGCCTACCTTGATCTCGGGGTTGAGTGCGTGGATTGCGGGCGGCCAACAAGGGCCGCCCCCGATTCCTAGCTTCACGGCCAGCAACTCGCATAATGCGATGGCGGGGCCATTGGTGCCTCCGGCGGAGGCGGCATTGGTGTCTCCGACGCCGGCACGGGAGCTTAATGCACCCGGGTGTACGCCGGCCGGCACCTCTTCAGCAAGCGGCCGCTCCGTCAACTGCACGCCCGCCGTTGGCGGTGCCTCGACATTAGCCGAGCTCGACGCCATCATCACGGTAACTAATTAAGCCTCTCTCGGCCGAGGACTTCATCTCCTTGCCTTTGACTGGGCATCCCTGACGCCCTACATGTTTTCGCAGGGCGTCGCCGACGTTCCGTGCACTCTCCTCCACTTCGTGAACAACGAGTTGGTCGATGTCGCCAAGGGCAAAATCGTTCAACCGGGCAACCCCTTGTTCCACGGTACCCAGATGCCACCCAACTTGTTTAGGGTTCAACTGGTTCGGGTGCTGCCAGGCTGCGACGACTTGTTACCTCCGATTCGACCCGTCGGGGCCGACGATGATGACGTGATGACCCTCAGCGCCTGCCTGAGCTGGCCCCTGCTTTGGCCGAAGAGCCAGATTCGTTTGGGGGCGGGGGACACCACCCCAAAGACAACACCGCCAGTCGTGTCGGCGCCAAGTCGGCCCCATGGCAAGACCGCCGTAACGGTGCCGGACATCCCTATGCCACTGGATCCAAACATGCATATGGCACAGGATCAGAACAACGACGACGACGACGATGATACATTTGGCAACGTCGATCAGTACTTTGCCGAGCATGGGTACGATGGCGACTTCATGGGGCCTCCTTCTCAAGAACCAAACCCAACAAAAGACGTGTGCGATCTAGCTCGTACCGCGGAGAAGCCAAGTTGCAACAGGCGCCGTCTGGCGTTCAGCTCTCAGGAGACGCCTCCAGCTGCCGACTTCACCGAGCCTCAGATAGGCCAGGTGCGAAATATTATCAGCCCCAACACACTCAAGAAGGCGGTCTGTGAGCAGAACTCGGTCCCATTACAGGAGAAGAAGAAGGCACGCAAAAGAAAGACTAAGAAGGGTGCGAGCCAGCCGGCACCGAGTACGATCCGTGCTCAGGACGGGCCACCTTCACCGCAGGATATCTCGAGGAGGGTGCATGTGGCGGGTAGGGCGATGCTACCACCAAATATGCTCAATGCTGCAACCGGTGCTATGCGGAGTCTGCACGACAGTGTTCTTTCTTTGGAGAAGCGGCGTCTCAGAGAGAAGGATGTGGCATACCCGGTTTTCGTGGCCAAGGTGCCAGAGGGCAAGGGCTTTGTGGATGGCGACATCGGGGGTACGATCGTCCTGCGGTTTGATGACATCTTTGCTATGTTTAACCTTCATCCGCTGCACTACACCTTCGTTCGGCTATTTTCGCTGAGTATGGAGATGCGGATCATTCGCGACAAGACCCCGGACATCGTGATAGTCGACCCCTTCTACATGCGTGCCAAGATCTTGGGCAGCGCCGGGGACCGGCAAGTCGCGAGTTCTTACCTCGAAGGCATCATTCTGGCAAACCAAGATAAGGATAACTTCCTCGTGCCTTACTTTCCCGAGTAAGTCCTCCCCTCAACCGGCCCGTAACATATGAATTCTTACTTTTCGATCGTTTTTCTTTTAACATTCCGTGTTTTCTGCAGTGACACACGTTGCACGCTCATCCTCCTAAGCCCCAAATATTCCATGGCCACGTATTTCGACCCGGACCGTCAGTCGAACGTAGACTACACAAATGTCAAGAAGGTTCTTGATGATGTTCTCCCCGGCTACGCCCAATCTGGAGGCACCTTCACCAGGCCTATTCGTAAGTACGGCAAGCACGTGTTCTCCCACAATACGACGTTCTGCTGCGTCAAGCAGCCGCCTGGCGGTCAGAAGGGTGCCTACTACGCCATCCATCACATGCGGGCGATCGTACGGGACCATCATCAACTTCTGCTACCGAGTAAACTCCAAGATTGGGCCGCGAGCGTGTCGGCAATCCAGGACGCGGACCTCCGACAAGAATTCTTTCGCATCCAGTCGGAGTTTGCGGAAATCATCCATCAAGATGTCCTTCGCACCTCGGGGCAGTTCTACCTCAGAAATCAACCGTCCAACAGTGACATCGACACAATGCTACAAATGCAGGATGACAACGCCCGTTCTTTCATGACTCCCACGATAGACGGCGGCTTCATCCACGCTCCGGTCCCTTGAGTCGAGTTGTCTAGTTCTGAAACATCGATTGGCTCATGTTGTAATTAAACTTTAATGAACTTGTAGTATGTCTCTTTGGTTTTGAGAGTCGTTCAACTTAGATGTAATCGATGCTATTAATGTCTTGCTTTTCTCTTCCGATCGTTCTGTTGCATAATTATATATTGCTTATGTATTGTCTGTGAATTGGTACTAACGTTTCGTTTGGCTAGTGCATAGTGATGCCGACGTATGTCGTGTACAAGGCTAAGGTTCCCGGAGTCTACGATGACTGGGAGGAGTGTCGGAGACAGGTTCACCGATTCAGCGGTAACAGTTACAAAGGGTACACCACTAGGGCCGAGGCCGAATCTAGATACGCCCGCTATCTAGCGGGAGAGGGGAGGGAGCGTTGGAGGAACCGGATGAAGACGAGTTTCATCGTGATGATGCTCATCGTGATGACCGCAGCTCTCTTCTATGTGATGGTAGTTTAGATGATCGATATCGACTTGTAATGCGAAGACAAACTCGCTACTCGCGGTCTCGAGACTTGTAATATAATGTTCTATCTTTGTTCGGTCTTTTTAATTCGGAGACTAATATGATGAATTGTATTCGGAGACTAATATGATGAATTGTATTCAAAGACTAATCTTCTATTGTATTTGATGAATCTATTGTTGATGTGTGCTGTCTATATTTTGTCAAATTATACATTTTGTAACCTGTGCAAAAAACAGAAAATAAAAAAATAAAAAAAAACCTAATATTCATACTAATGGCGCATCACACGACAGTGCGCCATTAGTATGACAGTGCATACTAATGGCGCATCACCGGGTAGTGCGCCATTAGTATGCTGCGGTTACTAATGGCGCATCCAGAGGTGGTGCGCCATTAGTATGCCAAAGCACCTGGGTATACATGCCAACTGGGAGGCATACTAATGGCGCACCCTCGCATATACTAATGGCGCACCAGGTGGTGCGCCATTAGTATACCAGATACTAATGGCGCACTAGCTGGTGCGCCATTAGTAAAAATTACTAATGGCGTGCTATCAATGGCGCACCAGTGATGCGCCATTAATGGCCATATTAGGTGCGCCATTAGTAGTGGTATTTCTAGTAGTGTACAACGGGTGTAAGACAGATTTACACATGCAAACACTTAGGTTGACTTGACGAGCCTAGCATGTACAGACATGGCCTCGGAACACAGAAGACCGAAAGGTCGAGCATGAGTCGTATAGAAGATACGATCAACATGAAGATGTTCACCGATGTTGACTAGTCCGTCTCACGTGATGATCGGACACGGCCTAGTTAACTCGGATCATGTTATACTTAGATTACCGGAGGGATGTCTATCTAAGTGGGAGTTCATTGAATAATTTGATTAGATGAACTTAATTATCATGAACTTAGTCTAAAAATTTTACAATATGTCTTGTAGATCAAATGGCCAACGTAGTCCTCAACTTCAACGCGTTCCTAGAGAAAACCAAGTTGAAAGACGATGGCAGCAACTACACGGACTGGGTCCGGAACCTGAGGATCATCCTCATAGCTGCCAAGAAAGATTATGTCCTACAAGCACCGCTAGGTGACGCACCCGTTCTCCCTGCAGAACAAGACATTATGAACAGTTGGCAGGCACGTACCGATGACTACTCCCTTGTTCAGTGCGGCATGCTTTACAGCTTAGAGCCAGGGCTCCAAAAGCGTTTTGAGAGACACGAAGCATATGAGATGTTCGAAGAGCTGAAAATGGTTTTCCAAGCTCATGCCCGGGTCGAGAGATATCAAGCCTCCGACAAGTTCTTCAGCTGTAAGATGGAGGAAAACAGTTCTGTCAGTGAGCACATACTCACTATGTCTGGGTTGCATAACCGCTTGACTCAGCTGGGAGTTAATCTCCCAGATGACGCGGTCATTGACAGAATCCTTCAGTCGCTTCCACCGAGCTACAAGAGCTTTGTGATGCACTTAAATATGCAGGGGATGGAAAAGACCATTCCTGAAGTATTTGCAATGCTGAAATCAGCAGAGGTAGAAGTCAAAAAGGAACATTAAGTGTTGATGGTGAATAAAACCACTAAGTTCAAGAAGGGAAAGGGTAAGAAAGCCTTCAAGAAGGACGGCAAGGGAGTTGCCGCGCCCGGCAAGCAAGCTGCCGGGAAGAAGCCAAAGAATGGACCCAAGCCCGAGACTGGGTGCTTTTATTGCAAGGAAAGTGGTCACTGGAAGCGGAACTGCCCCAAATACTTAGCGGACAAGAAGGCCGGCAAAACGAAAGGTATATGTGATATACATGTAATTGATGTGTACCTTACCAGTACTCGTAGTAGCTCCTGGGTATTTGATACCGGTGCGGTTGCTCACATTTGTAACTCAAAACAGGAGCTGCGGAATAAGCGGAGACTGGCGAAGGACGAGGTGACGATGCGCGTCGGGAATGGTTCCAAGGTCAATGTGATCGCCGTCGGCACGCTACCTCTACATTTACATTCGGGATTAGTTTTAAACCTTAATAATTGTTATTTAGTGCCAGCTTTGAGCATGAACATTGTATCAGGATCTCGTTTAATTCGAGATGGCTACTCATTTAAATCCGAGAATAATGGTTGTTCTATTTATATGAGAGATATGTTTTATGGTCATGCTCCGATGGTGAATGGTTTATTCTTAATGAATCTCGAGCGTAATGCTACACATGTTCATAGTGTGAGTACTAAAAGATGTAAGATTGATAATGATAGTCCCACATACTTGTGGCACTGCCGCCTTGGTCACATAGGTGTCAAACGCATGAAGAAGCTCCATGCTGATGGACTTTTAGAGTCTCTTGATTACGAATCATTTGACACCTGGGAACCATGCCTCATGGGTAAAATGACCAAGACTCTGTTCTCAGGAACAATGGAGCGAGCAACCAACTTATTGGAAATCATACATACTGATGTGTGCGGTCCAATGAGTGTTGAGGCTCGCGGTGGCTATCGTTATGTTCTCACCCTCACTGATGACTTGAGTAGATATGGGTATGTCTACTTAATGAAACACAAGTCTGAGACCTTTGAAAAGTTCAAGGAATTTTAGAGTGAGGTTGAGAATCAACATGACAGGAAAATCAAGTTCCTGCGATCAGATCGTGGAGGAGAATACTTGAGTCACGAGTTTGGCACACACTTAAGAAAATGTGGAATAGTTTCACAACTCACACCACCTGGAACACCTCAGCGTAATGGTGTGTCCGAACGTCGTAATCGCACTCTATTAGATATGGTGCGATCTATGATGTCTCTTATCAATTTACCGCTATCTTTTTGGGGCTATGCTTTAGAGACTGCCGCATTCACTTTAAATAGGGCCCCGTCGAAATCCGTTGAGACGACATCGTATGAATTATGGTTTGGGAAGAAACCTAAGCTGTCATTTCTGAAAGTTTGGGGATGCAATGCTTATGTCAAGAAACTTCAACCTGAAAAGCTCGAACCCAAGTCGGAAAAATGCGTCTTCATGGGATACCCTAAAGGAACTATTGGGTATACCTTCTACCTCAGATCCGAAGGCAAGATCTTTGTTTCCAAGAATGGATCCTTTCTAGAGAAAGAGTTTCTCTCGAAAGAAGTAAGTGGGAGGAAAGTAGAACTTGATGAAGTATTACCTCTTGAACCGGAAAATGGCGCAACTCAAGAAAATGTTCCTGAGGTGCCTGCACCGACTAGAGAGGAAGTTAATGATGATAATCATGAAACTTCAGATCAAGTTGCTACTGAACTTTGTAGGTCCACAAGGACACGTTCCGCACCAGAGTGGTACAGCAACCCTGTCTTGGAAATCATGTTGTTAGAGAACGGTGAACCTTTGAACTATGAAGAAGCGATGGCGGGCCCGGATTCCGACAAATGGCTAGAAGCCATGAAATCCGAGATAGGATCCATGTATGAAAATGAAGTATGGACTTTGACTGACTTGCCTGTTGAGCGGCGAGCCATAGAAAATAAATGGATCTTTAAGAAGAAGACAGACGCGGATGGTAATGTGACCATCTATAAAGCTCGTCTTGTCGCTAAGGGTTATCGACAAGTCCAAGGGGTTGACTACGATGAGACTTTCTCACCGGTAGCGAAGCTAAAGTCCGTCCGAATCATGTTAGCAAATCCGCATTCTATGATTATGAGATATGGCAAATGGACGTCAAAACGGCATTCCTTAATGGTTTCCTTAAGGAAGAATTGTATATGATGCAGCCGGAAGGTTTTGTCGATCCTAAGAATGCTGACAAGGTGTGCAAGCTCCAACGCTTGATTTATGGGCTGGTGCAAGCATCTCGGAGTTGGAACATTCGCTTTGATGAGATGATCAAAGCATTTGGGTTTACGCAGACTTATGGAGAAGCCTGTGTTTACAAGAAAGTGAGTGGGAGCTCTGTAGCATTTCTCATATTATATGTAGATGACATACTTTTGATGGGAAATGATATAGAACTCTTGGACAGCATTAAGGCCTACTTGAATAAGAGTTTTTCAATGAAGGATCTTGGAGAAGCTGCATATATATTAGGCATCAAGATCTATAGAGATAGATCAAGACGCCTCATAGGTCTTTCACAAAGCACATACCTTGATAAGATATTGAAGAAATTCAATATGGATCAGTCTAACAAGGGGTTCTTGCCTGTATTGCAAGGTGTGAAATTGAGCTCAGCTCAATGTCCGACCACGGCAGAAGATATAGAAGAGATGAGTGTC
Source organism: Triticum dicoccoides (assembly GCF_002162155.2). Taxonomy (NCBI): domain Eukaryota; kingdom Viridiplantae; phylum Streptophyta; class Magnoliopsida; order Poales; family Poaceae; genus Triticum; species Triticum dicoccoides. The sequence goes on from NC_041382.1 coordinate 88,658,685, forward strand.
ATCCCCTATGCCTTAGCCATAGGGTCTATTATGTATGCCATGCTGTGTGCCAGACATGATGTAAACCTTGCCGTAAGTTTGGTAGGAAGGTACCAAAGTAATCCCGGCGAGGAACACTGGACAGCGGTCAAGAATATCCTGAAGTACCTGAAAAGGACTAAGGAAATGTTTCTCGTTTATGGAGGTGACAAAGAGCTCGTCGTAAAAGGTTACGTCGACGCTAGCTTCGACACAGATCTGGATGACTCTAAGTCACAAACCGGATACGTGTATATTTTGAATGGTGGGGCAGTAAGCTGGTGTAGTTGCAAGCAGAGCGTCGTGGCGGGATCTACATGTGAAGCGGAGTACATGGCAGCCTCGGAGGCAGCGCATGAAGCAATTTAGGTGAAGGAGTTCATCACCGACCTAGGAGTCATACCCAATGCGTCGGGGCCAATCAAACTCTTCTGTGACAACACTGGAGCTATTGCACTTGCCAAGGAGCCCAGGTTTCACAAGAAGACCAGGCACATCAAGCGTCGCTTCAACTCCATTCGTGAAAATGTTCAAGATGGAGACATAGATATTTGTAAAGTACATACGGACCTGAATGTAGCAGATCTGTTGACTAAACCTCTCCCTAGAGCAAAACATGATCAACACCAGAATTCCATGGGTGTTCGATTCATCACAATGTAACTAGATTATTGACTCTAGTGCAAGTGGGAGACTGTTGGAAATATGCCCTAGAGGCAATAATAAAAGCATTATTATTATATTTCCTTGTTCATGATAATTGTCTTTATTCATGCTATAATTGTGTTATCCGGAAATCATAATACATGTGTGAATAATAGACACCAACATGTCCCTAGTAAGCCTCTAGTTGACTAGCTCGTTGATCAACAGATAGTCATGGTTTCCTGACTATGGACATTGGATGTCATTGATAACGAGATCACATCATTAGGAGAATGATGTGATGGACAAGACCCAATCCTAAACATAGCACAAGATCGTATAGTTCGTTTGCTAGAGTTTTCCAATGTCAAGTATCTTTTCCTTAGACCATGAGATCGTGTGACTCCCGGATACTGTAGGAGTGCTTTGGGTGTACCAAACGTCACAACATAACTGGGTGACTATAAAGGTATACTACGGGTATCTCCGAAAGTGTCTGTTGGGTTGACACGAATCTAGACTGGGATTTGTCACTCCGTATGACGGAGAGGTATCACTGGGCCCACTTGGTAATGCATTATCATAATGAGCTCAAAGTGACCAATTGTCTGGTCAAGGGATCATGCATTACGGTACGAGTAAAGTGACTTGCCGGTAACGAGATTGAACGAGGTATTGGGATACCAATGATCGAATCTCGGGCAAGTAACATACCGATTGACGAAGGGAATTGTATACGGGGTTGCTTGAATCCTCGACATCGTGGTTCATCCGATGAGATCATCGAGGAGCATGTGGGAGCCAACATGGGTATCCAGATCCCGCTGTTGGTTATTGACCGGAGAGCGATCTCGGTCATGTCTACATGTCTACCGAACCCGTAGGGTCTACACACTTAAGGTTCGGTGACGCTAGGGTTGTAGGGATATGTATATGCAGTAACCCGAATGTTATTCGCAGTCCCGGATGAGATCCCGGACATCACGAGGAGTTCTGGAATGGTCCGGAGGTAAAGAATTATATATAGGAAGTGCTATTTCGGCCGTCGGGACAAGTTTCGGGGTCACCGGTATTGTACCGGGACCACCGGAAGGGTCCCGGGGGTCCACCGGGTGGGGCCACCTATCCCGGAGGGCCCCATGGGCTGAAGTTGGAAGGGATCCGGCCCAAAGTGGGCTGGGGCGCCACTTCCCCTAGGGCCCATGCGCCTAGGGTGGGGGAAACCCTAAAGGGGGGGCGCCCCCTTGCTTGGGGGGCAAGCCCCCCACCCCTTGGCCGCCGCCCCCCTAGGAGATTGCATCTCCTAGGGCCGGCGCCCCCCCCTAGGCCCTCCTATATATAGTGGGGGGGATGGAGGACCTCTTACCTTTGCCTTTGGTGCCTCCCTCTCCCTCTCCAACACCTCCTCCTCCTCCATAGAGCTTGGCGAAGCCCTGCCGGAGTACTGCAGCTCCATCACCACCACGCCGTCGTGCTGCTGCTGGAGCCATCTTCCTCAACCTCTCCTTCCTCCTTGCTGGATCAAGAAGGAGGAGACGTTACCCTGACCGTACGTGTGTTGAACGCGGAGGTGCCATCCGTTTGGCGCTAGGATCTCTGGTGATTTGGATCACGTCGAGTACGACTTCCTCATCCCCGTTCTTTGAACGCTTCCGCGCGTGATCTACAAAGGTATGTAGATGAAATCCAATCACTCGTTGCTAGATGAACTCCTAGATGGATCTTGGTGAAACTATAGGAAATTTTTTGTTTTCTACAACGTTCCCCAACAGCCGGGTCAACCCTAATGGCAGGTTACATAAGAAGCCCAATATGCATTCAAGATGATAGTTTATTAAACATATAGAAGGCCCAAAGTCTTGGGGCCGGCTTAAGGCCCGTTGTTGTAAACCGTCGTATGAAAGGAAAGACTTGTAAAGAAAGGCATGAAAAGGAAGTGACCGAGCCGGACACGATTATGAGCCGGCCGGGACTCTGTAGGCCACCAGGCGTCAACCCGTGTATATAAGGGGATGACCCGGTGGCGGTTTAAGGGCAAGAGACAACAGATCGATAACCAAGCCGGCGAGTTGAGACTATTGGAGATCGAAACCTCAGCAATACCAATCCCAACTAGACGTAGGCTTTTACCTTCATCGTAAGGGGCCGAACTAGTATAAAAACCCTCTTGTGTCCTTTGTCCCGATTAACCTCTTTAAGCTTCCTAGTGCGATGGCCCTACGACTAACTCCTTGCTCTAGGACATCTGCCGTGACAATTCCACAACAATTTTGCATCATGCTTTTATATGGATATTTATTGCATTATGGGCTGTTATTACACATTATGTCACAATGTTTATGCCTATTCTCTCTAATTTTACAAGGTTTGCACAAAGAGGGAGAATGCCGGCAACTGGAATTCTGGGCTGGAAAAGGAGCAAATAGCAGAGACATATTCTGCACAACTCCAAAAGTCCTGAAACTCCATGGAAGTTAGTTTTGGAATATATAAAAAAAATATTGAGTGAAGAAAGCACCAGAGGGGGCCACCCACCATCCATGAGGGTGGGGGCGCGCCCTCCCCCTAGGCGCGCCCCCTGTCTCGTGGGCCTCCTGGCAGGCCTCCTGTGCCCATCTTTGGCTATATGAAGTCTTTTGCCCCGGAAAAAATCATAAGCAAGATTTCAGGACAAAGCTCCGCCGCCACGAGGCGGAACCTTGGTGGAACCAATCTAGGGCTCCAACGGAGCTGTTCTGGCAGGGAAGCATCCCTCCGGGAGGGGTAATCATCACCATCGTCATCACCATCGATCCTATCATCGGGAGGGGGTCAATCTCCATCAACATCTTCACCAACACCATCTCATCTGAAACCCTAGTTCATCTCTTGTATCCAGTCTTTGTCCCAAAACCTCAGATTTGTACCTGTGCGTTGCTAGTAGTGTTGATTACTCCTTGTAGTTGATGTTAGTTGGTTTATTTGGTGGAAGATCATATGTTCAGATCCTTTATGCCTATTAATACCCCTTTGATTATGAACATGAATATGATTTTTGAGTAGTTACATTTGTTCCTGAGGAAATGGGAGAAGTCTTGCTATAAGTAGTCATGTGAATTTGGTATTCGTTCGATATTTTGATGAGATGTATGTTGTCTCTCCTCTAGTGGTGTCATGTGAAACTACATGACACTTCACCATTGTTTGGTCCTCGGGGAAGGCATTGGGAAGTAATAAGTAGATGATGGGTTGCTAGAGTGACAGAATCTTAAACCCTAGTTTATGTGTTTCTTTGTAAGGGGCTGATTTGGATCCATATGTTTCATGATATGGTTAGGTTTACCTTAATACTTCTTTTGTAGTTGCGGATGATTGCAAGAGGGGCTAATCATAAGTGGGATGCTTGTCCAAGTAAGGGCAGTACCCAAGCACCGGTCCACCCACATATCAAATTATCAAAGTACCGAACGCGAATCATATGAACGTGATGAAAACTAGCTTGACGATAATTCCCATGTATCCTCAGGAGCGTTTTCCTTTATATAGGAGTCTGTCCAGGCTTGTACTTTGCTACAAAAAGGATTGGGCCATCTTGCTGCACATTATTTGCTTTTATTACTTGTTACCCGTTACAAATTACCTTATCATAAAACTATCTGTTACCGATAATTTTAGTGCTTGTAGAGAATACTTTACTGAAAACCGCTTGTCATTTCCTTCTGCTCCTTGTTGGATTGGATACACTTACTTATTGAAAGGACTACGATAGATCCACTATACTTGTGGGTCATCACTTGCACACTTTGTTAGCACCTTTAGGAATGACAAAACCTTCTTGTTGCATCATATACAACTCTTCTTTAAGCAATCCATTAAGGAATATCGTTTTGACATCCATTTGCCAGAATTCATAAAATGTGGCAATTTCTAACATGATTCGGATAGACTTAAGCATCGCTACGAGTGAGAAAATCTCATCATAGTCAACATCTTGAACTTGTCAAAAACGTTTTGCGACAATTCGAGCTTTGTATATAGTAATACTACTATCAGCGTCTGTCTTCCTCTTGAAGATCCATTTAATCTCAATGGATTGCCGATCATTGGACAAGTCAACCAAAGTCTACACTTTGTTATCATACATGGATCCCATCTCAGATTTCATGGCCTCAAGCCATTTTGCGGAATTTGGGCTCATCATAGCTTCCTCATAGTGCGTAGGTTCGTCATGGTCTAGTAACATGACTTCCAGAAAGGATTACCGTACCACTCTGGTGCGGACCATACTCTGGTTGACCTACGACGTTCGGTAGTAAATTTATCTGAAGTTTCATGATCATCATCATTAGCTTCCTCACTAATTGGCATAGGAATCACTAGAACTGATTTCTGTGATGAACTACTTTCCAATTCGGGAGAAGGTACAATTACCTCATCAAGTTCTACATTCCTCCCACTCACTTCTTTCGAGAGAAACTTCTTCTCTAGAAAGGATCCCTTCTTAGCAACGAATATCTTGCCTCGGTTCTATGATAGAAGGTGTACCCAACAGTTTCCTTTGGGTATCCTATGAAGACGCATTTCTTCGATTTGGGTTCGAGCCTATCAGGTTGAAACTTTTTCACATAAGCATCATAGCCCCAAACTTTAAGAAACGACAGCTTAGGTTTCTTGCTAAACCACAGTTCACATGGTGTCGTCTCAACGGATTTAGATGGTGCCCTATTTAACGTGAATGCAGCTGTCTAATACGTCTCCAACGTATCTATAATTTTTGATTGTTCCATGCTATTATATTATCTGTTTTGGATGTTTACGGGCTTTATTATGCACTTTTATATTATTTTTGGGACTAACCTATTAACCCAGAGCCCAGTGCCAGTGCCAGTTTCTGTTTTTTCCTTGTTTTAGAGTATCGCAGAAAAGGAAAATCCAATAGAGTCCAATTGACCTGAAACTTCACGGAACTTATTTTTGGACCAGAAGAAGCCCACGGAGTATCGGAGATGGACTAGGAGAGTCTCGGGCTGCCCACGAGGGTCGGGGCGCGCCTCCTGCCTCGTGGACAGCCGGGAGATCCACCGACGTACTTCTTCCTCCTATATATATACCCATATACCCAAAAAATTCGGGGAGCATAATAGATCGGGAGTTCCGCTGCCAGAAGCCTCCGTACCAACCGAAAACCAATCTAGACTCGCTTCGGCACCCTGTCGGAGGGGGAATCCCTCTCTAGTGGCCATCTTCATCATCCCGGCGCTCTCCATGATGAGGAGGGAGTAGTCCACCCTCGGGGCTAAGGGTATGTACCAGTAGCTATGTGTTTGATCTCTCTCTCTCTCTCTCTCTCTCTCTCTCTCTCTCTCGTGTTCTTGATGTGCTACGATCTTGATGTATCGCGAGCTTTGCTATTATAGTTGGATCTTATGATGTTTCTCCCCCTCTACTCTCTTGTAATGGATTGAGTTTTCCCTTTTAAGTTATCTTATCAGATTGAGTCTTTAAGGATTTGAGAACACTTGATGTATGTCTTGCGTGGGACACCCGTGGTGACAATGGGGTATTCTATTGATCCACTTGATGTATGTTTTGGTGATCAACTTGCGGGTTCCGCCCATGAACCTATGCATAGGGGTTGGCACACGTTTTAGTCATGGCTCCACGGTATAATCTTTGGGGCACTCTTTGAAGTTCTTTGTGTTGGTTTGAATAGATGACATTAGGTTTTGGTTGATTTGTGTCTTAAGGTGTTATTCTAGTACGAACTCTATGATAGATTGAGCAGAAAGAATAGCTTCATGTTATTTTACTACGAACTCTTGAATAAATCGATCAGAAAGGATAACTTTGAGGTGGTTTCGTACCCTATCATAATCTCTTCGTTTGTTCTCCGCTATTAGTGACTTTGGAGTGACTCTTTGTTGCATGTTGAGGGTTAGTTATATGATCCAATTATGTTATTATTGTTGAGAGAACTTGTACTAGTCAAAGTATGAACCCTAGGCCTTGTTTCCTAGCATTGCAATGTCGTTTACGCTCACTTTTATCATTAGTTACCTTTCTGTTTTTATATTTTCAGATTATAAATACTCATATCTATCATCCGTATTGCACTTGTATCACCATCTCTTCGCCGAACTAGTGCACCTATACAATTTACCATTGTATTGGGTGTGTTGGGGACACAAGAGACTCTTTGTTATTTGGTTGCAGGGTTGTTTGAGAGAGACCATCTTCATCCTACGCCTCCCACAGATTGATAAACCTTAGGTGTTCCACTTGAGGGAAATTTGCTACTGTCCTACAAACATCTGCACTTGGAGGCCCAACAACGTCTACAAGAAGAATGTTGTGTAGTAGACATCAAGCTCTTTTCTGCCGCCGTTGCCGGGGAGGTTAGCGCTTGAAGGTATATCTTTAGATCTTGCAATCAAGTCTTTTAGTTTCTTGTTTTATCACTAGTTTAGTTTATAAAAGAAAATTACAAAAAATTGAATTCAGTTTGCCTCATATGCTTCATCTTTTTAATATCTTTCGTGAGTATGATGGAAAGGAAAATTGTGCCAAAGTGTTAGAAGAAGGTATATCCTATTCTCGAATCTTCAACTGATGGTATCATGATCACAGATCGATCTTGGAAAATACCTTAGCTCCTTGCAATCGATCAAATATATCATTGATCATCGGTAGTGGGTACTTGTTCTTGATGGTTACTTCATTCAATCCTCGATAATCAACAACCATCCTTAATGATCCATCTTTCTTCTCCACTAGAAGTACTGGCGATCCCCAAGGCGAAGAACTTGGGCGAATATAACCTTTATCCAGTAACTCCTTAATCTGCTTCTTAATCTCTTCCAAATCCTTTGCGGGCATCCTGTATGGTCTCTTAGATATTGGCCATGTGCCTGGCAAAATCTCAATCAAAAACTCAATATCTCTATCCGGTGGCATCCAGGCAACTCTTCTGGAAATACATCTGGAAAATCCTTCACTACTAGTACTTCCTCCTGCACAACTCCTGTTAACGAATTTACTCGAGTCCTCTTCAGCACATGCCGGGATACATACTTGATCCTTCTTCCTTTTGGAGCGGTAAGCAAAATTGACTTACTGGCGCAATCGATGTTTCCCCCATACATCGACAGCCAATCAATACCCAGAATTACATCCAAACCTTGTAATTCCAAAATGATCAAATCCGAGGAAAACACATGCCTACCTATACTCAATGGCACTTGAAAACATCCCTTACAAGCCATATACTCCGCTCCTGGTGAGCTTACTAGCATAGGTGTTCTAAGAACTTTGGTGGGCAGGTTATACTTATCCACAAATACCCTTGATATGTATGAATGCGATGCACCGGTATCGAAAAGAACGAGTGTGGTAAATGACTTAACCAAAAACTTATCGATTACTGCAACCGGCTGCTCTTCAACCTCCTCCCCGTTAACGTGGTTCACCTGTCCCCTGTTGAAAGGGTTCGGCTTCTTCCCAGAGCTTCCATTGCCATTTCCATTCTAGGATTTAGGACATTCATTGGCATAATGTCCGGTCTTCTGGCACTTGAAGCAAGTGACTTGGCTCAGTTCTCTCTTGGCTGGGGTTGATGGGTTGGTGCGGTTCTGGCCGTTGCTTCCTCCATTCCCATTACCATTCTTGGTGCCATTATGATTGTGCGAGCTACCTCCTCCATGGGTATGCTGAAAATGTCCTCCCGGTCTAGGGGTAAAACATGGCTTCTGCAGAACTCCAGAATTGTACTTCCCTTGTCCATACTTCCTCTTGCGGTTCTCAATCTGCTGCTGCTTCCCTTCGATCATAAGAGCACGATCTACCAACTCCTGGTAGTTGTTGAAGGTTGCTACCATCAACTGCATGCTCAACTCATCATTCAGTCCTTCCAGAAACTTCTCCTGCTTAACTGCATCCGTAGCAACGTCATCTGGGGCATAACGTGCTAGCTTACTAAAGTCCTCCACATACTGGCCAACTGTCCGTCCTCCTTGGCGCAAGTTGCGAAACTCTTGCTTCTTCATGGCCATAGCTCCTGCTGAAACATGGGCAGTACGGAAAGCCTGCTGGAACAGGTCCCATGTGACAGTGTCGATAGGGAAGGTGGCGGTGAAATTCTCCCACCATGATGTTGCGGGTCCTTCAAGCTGCTGTGCGGAAAACTTCACCTTTTCCGCATCTGTGCATCCTGCCATGGTCAACTCCCTTGCTGTCTTGCGGAGCCAGTCATCCGCTACTATTGGCTCGGTGCTACTGGAAAACACCGGCGGATTTAGCCTAAGAAAATGGGCTAAGTGATCAACAGGTGGTGGTGGTGGTGGGTTGTTGTTATTGTTCCCCTGATTCTGATTCTGGACTAGCAACTGCATCAATGTATTATGCTGCTGGATCAACTGGGTGAGCTCCGGTGGGAAGGTAAATCTGGGGTCACGTCTCGGGGGCATCTGAGGGTTTATAAAAGATGAGATTTAAGAATAGAGAGAGGTCTAGAGAGAAAACACTACCCATATGCACATGAGGCAAAAGCTAACAATTCACTTCATTCAATCAAACAAGGGCATACAATCGATCTAACTATCGCAAAAGTGCTCGGACTACTATATTTACAGGGTGGAATACTACTACTGATTTGGTGGCCTACTAGAAATATTCTTCGGTTGCAGACTCCATGATATCTGCTCCAGCTCCATCAACATAGTCATCATCGCTATCGTCTGGATCCGAGTCAGTTTCGTCGATGATGATGTAGTCTTCCAGGCGAATCTCCTTGGGTTCTTCGTCCTCTTCTACTGGTGTAGGGCCTCCCATATATATTCCAATCTTCTTGATCAGATCGTCATTATTCTCCAACAATACTTTGATTTCCTCTTCGTAATCTTCACGTGTAGCCTTGAGTTCCTCCTCCAGTTCCTTGATTCTTGTCCTTGCCTTCTTCAGATCTATCATGTCAGCACACATCTGGCTCTCCTGACGTCGAATGTGCTGGTTTAACTCCTGGATAAAAGCTGCAATTGATCTATCCTTCCTGGTGCCGATCATCTCCTAGTGCTCGTCTCGGCGCCCACAAATCTGGTATATAGTATCCTTGAGATCATTACGGTAAACTTCTCCAATGCGTCCCATGGCGATGTGAGCTGCCATGCTCTTTCCTAGACTCCAAGTTGGTGCATCAAAAGAAAACTCTATGGGCTCAGTGGCTGGCATGAACGTCCTTCCTGGAACTTGGACTTGAATCATCCACCGCTCTTCTTCAGGTAAAGTGGCGTTGTAAGTCCCGGTGAAGCTTGGTACTCCTATGTTCAGATATCTAGTGACTTCCTTCAAATGACGTCCAAAGGGTGTATCTTCATCCAGTTGCATGAACTTGTTCCTTGCATCCACTATCCTAAAAGAGTAGAAAAGATGAGAAGTCAGAATGAGAAGAGAGTGAGTAGTGATCTAGGGCTTTAGCTTAGTGGTCATGTCCTACAGTCAGTGTGTGCTCTGATACCATCTTGTAGAGACCAGACCTCAAACGGTCCAATCTCTGTGCTCCGGTATCATCCCTGGATCAGTAATGCTGACACCACACAGTACTTGAAGGATTTATAACAGAGTAGCAATCACACACTTATTACATCGAGTCTCAAAAGAGACTTATTATAATAAATATGGCTTAAGGCCATCTAATAACGATAACAGCGAAAGACTTGGAATATAAGTGAGTCCATCAACTCCAACGGCATCACTGAGTATAGAATCACGACCTAAAAACACCTTACTCATCGTCTGAAAAGTCTGCAACATGAACATTGCAGCCCGAAACGGGTCAGCACATGGAATATGCTAGCAATGTAACACATAGAGAGCAATGAAAGAATAAGTCTATTCTATATGCATATTTGGCTGGTGGAACGCTCTATGGTTACAATTTTGTGTAAAGCCAATTTTCCCTACTGCAAAGGAATAAATTTTATTTAACTATCATGGTGGTTGTTAAACATTGAGAGCGTTGACACCCTCTCAATCCCAATTAAGCATTATCATTAAAACCCAACAAAATTAATTAAAGTCACATGATGAGATTCACATGATAATCCAAGTACTAAATACTCGAGATGTCCATAACCGGGGACATGGCTAACCATGATTAGTTTATACACTCTGCAGAGGTTTGTGCACTTTTCCCCACAAGACTCGATCTCCTCCGTTGGGATTCTTGCACTACAGGGTGTTTGAGAAATGGATGACCGAGACATAGTCTTTCAGAAGAGCTAACACCTTACGAATGGGTAGATCGTTACACCTACTTTCTCCTACATCTGCTAGTCTACCACTGTAAGAGTTCTCACAACTTAGTCAACTATGCTCGAGCCCATAGTAGCTTGTGGCTGCACACAGAAGTTTCTAGTATGAAATAATCTCATGATCCCTTTGAGCCTGGGTGGCGGTCCAAAAGAAAAACAGGCAATCGCTAGAATACCCAGGTGCCTCAATCCACCCAGATGTGTATTTAAGTTGCCACCTTAGATAGACCATTAATTTAACAAACTCACATCTGTCATGGATTTCACTCACACAATCCACGTCTACTAGCATAGCATGGCATAATAAGCAAACGTAGAAGTAACTCCCCAAGGTTTGATAATATATAGGTAATAGGTACTACCTCAACTACTGATGCGACACTGTATACAGAGACTGATGTTTTGTTGCTGGAGAAGTATGTCGTACCAGCTAAGCACCGTGACAATGGAAATCAAATTGTTACTGCCAGTTGTATGCATAAACAAAGTACAACCATGACGTGTTTAGCTTTGGAGGTACAAGCACTACAGATTGGCATGTTCAAGTTTCAAATTGTTCCGAAGAAGGAAGTGGAGCCTACTTTCCGAACCCCATGCAATCTTGCTACGGTGGAAAAGATTTGAGCCAAAGTCAATCCTAAAGTTTAGCAGGTGCAGGCGTTTTCTTAGTTTCTCAATAGCACTAGTATATTTGTCCTTTTGTGATTAGTGTGCCGGACTATTAAATTAATTAATTAGTGATCAGTTAAAATAGGAGATAGAGTCCAGGTATTTTTTTCTAGTCCATATCCTTTTAGTAACCAGCCAAGGAAACGAGTCGGGCTTGGCCCGTGTGCCTTCGAGCACTATTTAAAGGCCAGGCCGGCTGTGTACGAAGGCAGCTTTTGGTTTTAGGTTATTTTCACCTATGAATAGATCGGCAAGTCGGGGTCTCTTGGATCCGCCGCTGGATATCTGTTGAATTGCTATATTGAGGCTTTGTGAATCTGGTTTGAGATTGATTTTCTTTCAATTTCTGCTGATCTATTGAAGATCGTCCATGCACTTCCTTTGTTGGGTGTGCGTGTTGTTTTCGTGGTGATTGCATCTACAAGATCGCGAGCGCCACGTCCTCTCAAGTCAAACAAATTAAGATCATCACTGTACATCGTACCGTGAAAGATTGGGAAAATTATTCACACCATCGTTTTTCTGTTGAAGGTTGCATCAAGTGGTATTCAGAGCAAGGTTGTTCACGGTACAATTTTTTTTCTCGGCTATTTGATTCAATTGTTTGGAAGATGGTGAACTCGCAGCATGAGAAATCTGATCATGAGAAGGGCGATGAACTTCCGGAGGATCTGAATATAAGTGATGATTTACGTATCCATCTGATGTCGATTAAGGGAGCGGACAAGAAGCTTGGGACAAGGGTTGAGGAGTTGTCTGCAAATATTGTTGGCGTCGAGGATAGGTTGAACGAGCGTTTGACTGCCAGCGACCAACAGCGCACTGATAGTCTACAGGTGGTGACTGCGAGTCTTAATCGGCTCACCGCAGCAGTTCAGCGCCTTCAGGTGAGAGATGTGGCACCCCGACAGTCCCGCTCACCACGACGACGTCGTGACCGCGACAACAATGATGACGGTGATTTTTCTGAGGATTCCGATGCCCGTGGAGGCTTACCTCACCGACCACGGCATGATGCTGGGGCTCACCGCCATGCTGGGCGGCGCCGTGACTACGGCGGCAATGGTGCCCACGAGGATGATGGTTTGGGTCAAATCAAGATAACCATACTTGAATTCTCGGGACGTTGTGCTGACCCAAAAAAATATTTGGAGTGGGAGATGCGCGTAAATCAGATTTTTGATGGTCACAACTACTTCGAAGAGAAGAAGGTTCGTGTTGCATCGATGGAATTTATAGAGTATGCTCTTGTATGGTGGTATAATAAAAACCGTACTCGTGAGCGACCAGCGACATGGGCTGACATGAAGCGAATCATGAAGGAACGCTTTGTGCCTGCTTATTACACTCGACATCTTCATAGTAGATTGCGTCGTCTAGTGCAAGTACAAATCAGTTGATGAGTACTACAAAGAGATGCAAGTTTTGATGATCCATACAGTTGTGTGTGAGTCTGCTGAGGCGACCATGGTACGTTTCTTTGAGGGGTTAGAAGAAAAGATTTGTGACCGTGTTGATCTAATGCAGTATAATGATATTCATGAGTTACTTCATCAAGCGGGGCGTGGTAAACGTTGGGTAATGGAGAAGCAAGCTTCAGAGACTCGTCCAACTTACAACAGTGGGCGACGTGGTTCTTCTCCTCTTGAGGGTGGGTTTAGTGCTAAACCGACTCCTTCTTATAAGTTGGGAAGCATTGAACAGAGCAAAGTGGCGGCTGTGCCAAAGGAGGTTTCTCAGGTTTCATCTAGTGCGACGTCATCGCATCATCGTAATATTATTTGCCACAAGTGCGGAGGACATGGACACATGAAGCATGAATGTTCCAATCAACAAAGGGTTCTACTGGTTGATATGAAATATATTTCAGAGTCTGAAGAAGAGACGCCTAAGTTAGAGGATGGAATCGAAAGAGGTCATGGTGATACCATACTATGTTATCCTCAAGATGATCCTGATATGGAGAGTTTGCTAGCACATAAGGTCCAGCGAGATGACAAGACCATTGTTGAACAAGGACAACGGCGGAGTATTTTTCAAACTGCATGTACCATCAAGGGAGAAGTTTGCAAACTGATAATTGATGGTGGCAGTGCTAGCAACATGATTAGCAAGGATGTGGTGGAGTCTCTTTTGTTTCCAACATGGGAGCACCAAAGACCATACTATATGAAGTGGATAAATGATGTTGGCAAAGTGAAGGTAACTCACAGGGTGAAGGTTCCTTTTTCTGTTGATGGCTATGTTGATAAGGTGGAGTGCGATGTTATGCCACTACATGTTTGTCACCTTATTTTGGAGCGTCCGTGGCAACATGATGTTAACGCTCTTCATCATGGGTGAACAAACAGGTACACTTTTATGCATAAGGGTGAGTTCCATGCTATTCTTCCGAAAGATGCACATAATATAAAGTGTACTGTAGAGGTGTTCAAGAACAAATCAGTAAGGCCTAAGTCGAAACCGAGGACGGTTTCTTTTCAAGGAAGGGAGGATGATGCGACACCGTATACAGAGACTGATGTTTTGTTGCTGGAGAAGTATGTCGTACCAGCTAAGCGCCGTGACAAAGGAAATCAAATTGTTACTGCCAGTTGTATGCATAAACAAAGTACGACCATGACGTGTTTAGCTTTGGAGGTACATGCACTACAGATTGGCATGTTCAAGTTTCAAATTGTTCCGAAGAAGGAAGTGGAGCCTACTTTCCGAACCCCATGCAATCTTGCTACGGTGGAAAAGATTTGAGCCAAAGTCAATCCTAAAGTTTAGCAGGTGCAGGCGTTTCCTTAGTTTCTCAATAGCACTAGTATATTTGTCCTTTTGTGATCAGTGTGCTGGACTTTTAAATTAGTTAATTAGTGATCAGTTAAAATAGAAGATAGAGTCCAGGTATTTTTTTCTAGTCCATATCCTTTTAGTAACCAGCCAAGGAAACGAGTCGGGCTTGGCCCGTGTGCCTTCGAGCACTATTTAAAGGCCAGGCCGGCCGTGTACGAAGGCAGCTTTTGGTTTTAGGTTATTTTCACCTATGAATAGATCGGCAAGTCGGGGTCTCTTGGAGCCGCCGCTGGATATCTGTTGAATTGCTATATTGAGGCTTTGTGAATCTAGTTTGAGATTGATTTTCTTTCATTTTCTACTGATCTATTGAAGACCGTCCTCGTACTTCCTTTGTTGGGTGTACGTGTTGTTTTCGTGGTGATTGCATCTACAAGATCGCAAGCGCCACGTCCTCTCAAGTCAAACAAATTGAGATCATCACTGGACATCGTACCGTGAAAGATTGGGAAAATTATTCGCACCATCGTTTTTCTGTTGAAGGTCGCATCAACTACTTCCCAAACCCACAATTTAATTAGATCCTAATCATGCAATGTGTGATGGTTGATCTAATGCAATAAAAACTGGGTAAAAGGAAGTATGATCAAAGTGTTACTTGCCTTGCTGATGATCCGCGAAACCTAGCGATTCGAAGTAGCAAGCAGCGCACTCCAGATACTCTATCACAAACAAACAAGCATACAATAAGTACTCAACTAATGCATAGGTAAAACTCAAATAAGAGATCTAACCAGAAAGTTCAACTTAAGAACTCTAGTTGGCAAAAAGAATCAAATCGAACGAAGCAATGAAAGACAAACGACAAAAGAAATAGGCTTCATTTACTATTCTGGATCTAGGTCAAATTTTACAGAGGCAAAAACTTGTTTGAGTTGGTTAAACGAAAAGAGGGGTTCGAGACGAAACTCCAGGCGCTTGAATCGCCTGATTCCGATAAACAAGCGAAAAGTTATACTAGAACGAAAATCGTATCAGAAATCGCGATCAGAAAAATCATGGATTTAATCCGAGAAAAGAAAATTGACGAACAGATTAACGAACAAACGTTCGTTATCTGGATCTAAACGATGAATGCGTCCATTAAAATGAACGGACGAGCGAACACTCGCTAATTAACTAAATCGAAAAAACCGATCTATTGAAAAAAATGGATCTAAAAAAACAAAAAAAACCGATGGAAAAACCGAACGGTTTTTCTAAAAAAACCGACGCGGCTCGACCTCGTCGAAGGCGAACTCCGGCGGCGGCGAGGTGGCGGCGCGACGGCGGAGCAGCGGCATGGCGGCTAGGGCGGCAGCGGCTTAGGGTTTGCGGAGCGGGGCGCGGTTGTGGGCTGGGGGCGGCCCGGGGCGCGGTATATAAAGCCTCCCCCGGAGGAGTCCGGGCCGGATACGGCCCGTAGGTCGGTTCGGGCGTTTTTTTTAAATAATTATGCTTAGAAAAAAAACAAAAGGAATACTAAACTGACTCCAAAAATCCCGAAATAAATTTTGCCTGGCTTCTAAAATCAAGCCGCACAGGATGAACATTTGTTTGGGGCCTAAATACAATTTTGAAAAACACGCATTTTTCCTAAATTCAAATAAAATAGCAAATAAAACCAAAATAGTATCTAATTAGATTTTTCTATTAAATCCTGAATATTTATTTATTTTGGGAAAGTCATTTTATTCCCTCTCTCATATTTTTATAATATAAATAATTGAAGATAAAATAAATAAAATTAAATGATCCTATTTTCAAAATTTGAGAAAACCCAAATATGAAAATAACGAAATCCCCAACTCTCTCCAAGGGTCCTTGAGTTGCACGAAATTTCTAGGATCAACCAAAATGCAATAAAATATGATATACAATGATGATCTATTGTATAACATTCCAAATTGAAAATTTGGGATGTTACAACCACTGTAAGAGTTCGCACAACTTAGTCAACTATGCTAGAGCCCATAGTAGCTTGTGGCTGCACACAGAAGTTTCTAGTATGAATAATCTCATGATCCCTTTGAGCCTGGGTGGCGGTCCTAAAGAAAACAGGCAATCGCTGGAATACCCAGGTGCCTCAATCCACCCAGATGTGTATTTAATTTTCCACCTTAGATAAACCATTAATTTAACAATCTCACATCTGTCATGGATACACTCACCCAATCCATGTCTACTAGCATAGCATGGCATAATAAGCAAACGTAGAAGTAACTCCCAAAGGTTTGATAATAAACAGGTAATAGGTACTACCTCATCTACTTCCCCAAACCCACAATTTAGTTGGATCCTAATCATGCAATGTGTGAGGATTGATCTAATGCAATAAAAACTAGGTAATAGGAAGTACGATCAAAGTGTTACTTGCCTTGCTGATGATCCGCAAAACCTAGCGATTCGATATAGCAAGCGGCACACTCCGGGTACTCTATCAAAAACAAACAAGCGTACAATAAGTACTCATCTAATACACAGGTAAAACTCGAATAAGAGATCTAACCAGAAAGTTCAACTTAAGAACTCCGGTTGGCAAAAAGAATCAAATCAAACGAAGCAACGAAAGACAAACGACAAAAGAAACAAGTTTCGTTTACTATTCTGGATCTAGGTCAAATTTTACAGAGATAAAAACTTGTTTGAGTTGGTTAAACGGAAATAGGGTTTCGAGACCAAACTCCAGGCGTTTGAATCGCCTGATTCCGATAAACGAGCGAAAAGTTAAACTAGAACAAAAATTGGATCAGAAATCGTGATCAGAAAAATCACGGAATAATCCGAGAAAAAGAAAAACGGTGAACAGAATAACGAATGTTCGTTTTCTGGAACTAAAGATGAACACGTTCGTTAAAATGAACGGACGAGCGAACGCTCGCTAAATAAATAAACCGGAAAAAACCGATCTATTTAAAAAAACGAAAACTAGACCAAATCGTTTTTTCACAGAAAACCAGGCGTCGGGGCGGCTACCTCAGCTCGGTCCGGTGGGGCTTCCGGCGGAGTTCCCGACGACGGCGATGGGCAGCAGCGGCGGCGAGCCGGCAGCAGCAGCGGCGGCAGGCGGCGTGAGGCGGCGGCGAGGCTGCGTGGGCGGGGCGGCGCGGCAACTCGGGGCTCCCAGGGGGCCACAGGGTGGCTATTTAAGGAGGGGGGAAAGGCGGTGGCGACTCGGCTTGGGGAGGGGGTCGGCGGCGGAGGCATGCCCGGCTCGGTCTCCTCGAGTCCGGCGGCCGCACGAGCTAGGAGGCGGCGGCGGCGGCACTGACCTGGCTTGGCTGGGCCCTTGGCCCAGTCGGGCGCAGGGTTTAAAAAAAACAATTTCACCGAAACTAAGAAAATTCTAGAAAAATAAATAAAAATGTAAAATTGCCAAAACAAATTTTCACCGTCTAAATAAAATATTTAGAACAGGATGAACATTTTCTTGGCGCTAAATGCAACTTTTGAAAATGTGCAATTTTTCCTAAATTCAAATAAAACCACGAAAACTCCAGAATAAAACCTTGTTTGATTTTTTTATTAAATCCTCAATATTTATTTATTCTGGGAAAGTCATTTTATTCCCTCTCTCATATTTTGATAATAGAAATAATTGGAGATAAAATAAATAAAATCAAATGATCCTATTTTCAAAATTTGAGAAAACTCAAATATGAAAATAATGAAATCCCCAACTCTCTCCGAGGGTCCTTGAGTTGCGTAGAATTTTCTAGGATCAGCCAAAATGCAATAAAATATGATATGCAATGATGATCTATTGTATAACAACAAATTGAAAATTTGGGATGTTACAAACTACCCCCCTTAAGATGAATCTCGCCCTCGAGATTCGGGTTGGCTAGAAAATAGGTGAGGGTAGTCCTTCAGCAAATCTTCCTTTCACTCTCAGGTGGCTTCATCCTCCGTGTGGTGGCTACACTGAAGTTTGCAAAACTTGATAACCTTGCTGCGAGTGACTCGGCTGGCATACTCAAGAATCTTGACTGGTTTCTCCTCATAGGTCAAATCACTTTCCAACTGAATCGCTTCCAGCGGCACTGTATCTCTTAGCGGTATATCAGCCATCTCCGCGTGGCACTTCTTCAACTGGGAAACGTGGAATACATCGTGAACTCCTGAGAATCCTTCGGGCAATACCAACTTATAGGCTACTTCTCCCATACGCTCCAAAACCTTGTATGGTCCTACAAAACGTGGCGCTAACTTTCCCTTAACTCCAAAGCGCTTAACTCCTCGAAGTGGAGATACTCGAAGATAAACTCGGTCTCCGACTTCGTAAAATGTCTCCCTGCGTTTAGAATCTGCGTAACTCTTCTGCTTGGACTGGGCTACCTTGAGCCTATCGCGAATCAATTTCACCTTCTGTTCAGATTCCTTAATCAAGTCCGGTCCAAACAACTGGCGGTCTCCAACTTCATCCCATGACAATGGGGTCCTGCACCTCCTTCCGCACAAGGCTTCATAAGGGGCCATCTTCAAACTGGATTGATAACTGTTGTTGTAAGAGAACTCCGCATATGGCAAATTGTAATCCCAACTAGATCCATAATCTAGCGCACAAGCTCTCAGCATATCCTCCAAAATCTGATTGACTCTCTCGGTCTGTCCATCTGTCTGCGGATGGAAAGCTATACTGAACTCTAGCCTGGTACCCAGAGTTTCGTGCAACTGATTCCAGAACTTTGAGGTAAACTGGGTTCCTCTATCTGATACAATGCTCCTTGGAACTCCATGCAGACATACGGTCCTGGTCATGTATATCTTTGCCAACTTGGCACTAGTATAGGTAGTCTTCACTGGGATGAAATGAGCTACCTTTGTCAAACGATCGATTACTACCCAAATCGAGTCATAGCCTGGATGAGTTCTGGGCAATCCTATAATAAAATTCATGCCTAGCTTATCCCACTTCCATTCGGGTATCGGCAATGGCTGTAGCAATCCCGCTGGCTTCTGATGCTCTTCTTTTACTCTCTGACATACATCACAAACTGCTACATATTCTGCAATATCCTTCTTCATTCCAGTCGACCAGAACGTATCCTTCAAATCTAAATACATCTTGATATTTCTTGGGTGAATCGAATATGGTGAATCATGGGCCTCTTGCAGAATCAACTTCCTGATCTCCGAATCATTGGGCACATAAACACGGTCTTCAAACCATAAGGTATTGTGCTCATCCTCACGAAATCCTTTAGCTTTTACTTTGCTCATTTTCTCCTTAATAGAAGCGATCTCCTTGTCAGTCCTTTGAGCTTCTCTTATCTTATCCATCAAAGTAGACTGAATCTCCAATGCTGCTACATAGCCTCTCGGAACTATCTCCAAACATAGCTCACGAAGATTCTCGGCTAACTCTCTTGGTAAATCTCCCGTCATTAAGGTGTTGACATGACTTTTATGGCTCAACGCGTGAGCTACTACGTTAGCCTTTCCAGGGTGATAATGCAATCTCATATCATAATCCTTGATGAGCTCCAACCATCTCCTTTGCCTGAGATTCAACTCCTTCTGTGTGAAAATATACTTCAAACTCTTGTGATCCGTGTACACCTCACAATGGTTTCCAATGAGAAAATGTCTCCAAGTCTTTAATGCATGCACTATGGCTGCTAACTCCAAATCATGGGTGGCATAATTCAACTCATGAGGCTTAAGCTGTCGTGAGGCATATGAAACAACTCTTCCTTCCTGCATAAGCACTGCTCCAAGTCCTCGACGTGAAGCGTCGCAATACACCTCATAATCCTTGGTCTGATCCGGCAAAACAATACAGGTGATGTAACCAAACGTTTCTTCAACTCCTGGAAACTAGCCTCACATTTTTCAGTGCATTTGAACTTGGTATCCTTCTTCAACAACTCCGTCATAGGTTTCGCAATCTTCGAGAAATTTTCAAATGAATCTCCACTAGTATCCTGTGAGTCCAAGAAAACTTTGGATCTCTCCAACTGTTGTTGGCGCTTCCCAATTTGTCACAGTGTCAACCTTGGTGGGATCTACTGCTATACCTTCTCCGGATATAACGTGTCCAAGGAATCCAACTTCCTTCAACCAAAACTCACATTTGCTAAACTTGGCATATAACTGATGTTCTCTGAGCTTTCCAAGTACCAAACGCAAATGCTCCTTATGCTCCTCTTCATTCTTTGAGTAAACCAGAATATCATCAATGAACACTACGACGAACTTGTCCAAAAACTTGATAAACACTTTGTTCATCATGTTCATAAAATATGCAGGTGCGTTAGTCAAACCAAATAACATAACAGTATACTCATACAGCCCATACCTGGTGGTAAATGCCGTCTTAGGTATATCCTGTTCTCGAATCTTCAACTGATGGTACCCTGATCGCAGATCGATCTTGGAAAATACCTTAGCTCCTTGCAATCGATCAAACAGATCATTGATCATCGGTAGTGGGTACTTGTTTTTGATGGTTACTTCATTCAATCCTCTATAATCAACAACCATCCTTAACGTTCCATCCTTCTTCTCCACTAGAAGTACTGGCGATCCCCAAGGTGAAGAACTTGGGCGAATATAACCTTTATCCAATAACTCCTTAATCTGCTTCTTAATCTCCTCCAAATCCTTTGCGGGCATCCCGTATGGTCTCTTAGATATTGGCCCTGTGCCTGGCAAAAGCTCAATCAAAAACTCAGGGCTTCTTTGATTCAAAGGAATTTTATAGGATTTCTGGAGGATTGAAATCCTTAGGATTTTTTCCTATGTTGGTCCTTTGATTCATAGGATTGGATCCCATAGGAATTTTTCCTATGGAATCTTCTGTACTGCATTTCATAGGAAATTTAACATCCACACGAACCTCTTTTTAAGACTCCTTTGTTTTTCCCGTGGCATAAAACAATCATTGCTAATTCTATAGGATTCAAATGGGCATGCCACTTCAACCCTACACTTTTCCTATTCCTATGTTTTCAAAATCCTACGAATCAAAGAGGCCCTCAATATCTCTATCCGGTGGCATGCCTGGCAACTCCTCTGGAAATACGTCAGGGAAATCCTTTACCACTGGTACTTCCTCCTGGACAACTCCTGTTAGGGAATTTACTTGAGTCCTCTTCGGCACATGCCGGGATACATACTTGATCCTTCTTCCTTCTGGCGTTGTAAGCCAAATTGACTGACTGGCGCATTCAATATTCCCTTCATACTTTGGTAACCAATCCATGCCTAATATCACATCCAATCCTTGAGATTCAAATACTATTAGGTCTGAGGGAAATACGTAGTTACCAATCCTTAATGGTAACCGATCACACCATAGACTAGCCATATACTCTGCTCCAGGTGAGGTTACTAACATGGGTGACCTAAGGGCTTGGGTTGGCAATTTATACTTATCCACAAATCCCCTTGAGATGTATGAATGCGATGCACCAGTATCAAAAAGAACGAGTGCAGTAAATGACTTAACCAAAAACTTACCGATTACTGCATCCGGCTGCTCTTCAACCTCCTCCACGTTAACGTGGTTCACCTGTCCCCTATTGAAAGGGTTCGGCTTCTTCCCAAAGCTTCCATTGCCATTTCCATTCTGAGATTCACGACATTCATTGGCATAATGTCCGGTCTTCTGGCACTTAAAGCAAGTGACTTGGCTCAGGTCTCTCTTGGCTGGGGTTGATGGGTTGGTACAGTTCTGGCAGTTGCTTCCTCCATTCCCATTACCATTCTTGGGGCCATTATGATTGTGCGAGCTACCTCCTCCATGGGTATGCTGAAAGTGTCCTCCCGGTCTAGGGGTAAAACGTGGCTTCTACTGAGCTCCAGAATTGTACTTTCCTTGTCCATACTTCCTCTTGCGGTTATCAATCTGTTGCTGCTTCCCTTCAATCATAAGAGCACGATCTACCAACACCTGGTAGTTGTTGGAGGTTTCTACCATCAACTGCATGCTCAACTCGTCATTCAGTCCTTCCAGAAATTTCTCCTATTTAGCTGCATCTATAGCAACGTCATCTGGGGCATAACGTGCTAGCTTACTAAAGTCCTCCACATACTGGCCAACTATCCGTCCTCCTTGGCGCAAGTTGCGAAACTCACGCTTCTTCATGGCCATAGCTCCTGCTGAAACATGGGTAGTATGGAAAGCCTGCTGAAACTGGTCCCATGTGACAATGTCGATAGGGAAAGTGGCTGTGAAATTCTCCCACCATGATGTTGTGGGTCCTTCAAGCTGATGTGCGGCAAACTTCACCTTTTCCGCATCTGTGCATCCTGCCGTGGTCAACTCCCTTGCTGTCTTGCGGAGCCAATCATCTGCTACTATAGGCTCGGTGCTACTGGAAAACACTGGCGGGTTCAGCCTAAGAAAACGAGCTAAGTGGTCAACAGGTGGTGGTGGTGGTGGGTTGTTGTTCCCCTGATTCTGATTCTGGACTAGCAATTGCATCAATGTGTTCTGTTGTTGGATCGACTGAGTGAGCTCCGGTGGGAAGGTAAATCCGGGGTCACGTCTCGGAGGCATCTGAGGGGTTTAGAAAAGATGAGGTTTAAGAATAGAGGGCATACAATGAGAAAACACTACCCATATGCACATGAGGCAAAAACAAACAATTCACTTCATTCAATCAAACAAGGGCATACAATCGGTCTAATTATCGCAAAAGTGCTAGGACTACTATATTTACATGGTGGACTACTACTACTGTTGGGGTGGTCTACTAGAAATATTCTTCGGTTACAGACTCCATGATATCTGCTCCAGCTTCATCAACATAGTCATCATCACTATCATCTGGATCCGAGTCGGTGTCATCGATGATGATGTAGTCTTCCGGGCGAATCTCCTTGGGTTCTTCGTCTTCTTCTACTGGTGTAGGGTCTCCCATAAATATTTCGATCTTCTTGATCAGGTCGTCATTCTTCTCCACTAGTACTTTGATTTCCTCTTCATAATCTTCATGTGTAGCCTTGAGTTCTTCCTCTAGTTCCTTGATTCTTGTTCTTGCTTTCTTCAGATCTATCATATCTGCGCACATCTGATTCTCCTGACATTGAATGTGCTGATTTAACTCCTGGATAAAAGCTGTGATTGATCTATCCTTCTTGGTGTTGATCATCTTGCAGTGCTCATCTCGGCGCCAACAAATCTGGTAGATAGTATCGTTGAGATCATTGCGGTAAACTTCTCCAATACGTCCCATGGCGATGTGAGCTGCCATGCTCTTTCCTAGACTCCAGGTTGGTGCATCAAAGGAAAACTCTATGGGCTCAGTGACTGGCATGAACGTCCTTCCTGGAACTTGAACTTGAATCATCCAGCGCTCCTCTTTAGGTAAAGTGGCGTTGTAGGTTTCGGTGAAGCTTGGTACTCCGATGTTCAGGTATCTAGTGACTTCCTTCAAGTGGCGTCCAAAGGGTGTATCTTCATCCGGTTGCATGAACTTGTTCCTGGTATCCGCCATCCTAAAAGAGTAGAAAAGATGAGGAGTCAGAATGAGAAGAGTGAGTAGTGATCTAGGGCTTTTAGCTTAGTTGTAGTGTCCTACAGTCAGCGTATGCTCTGATACCATCTTGTAGCGACTAGACCTCAAACAGTCCAATCTCTGTGCTCCCGTGTCATCCCTGGATCAGTAATGCTCACACCACACAGTACTTAAAGGACGTATAACAGAGTAGCAATCACACACTTATTACATCGAGTGTCTCAAAAGAGAACTTATTACAATAAATATGGCTTAAGGCCATCTAATAACGATAACAGCGGAAGGCTTGGAAGATAAGTGAGTCCATCAACTCCAACGGCATCACTGAGTATAGAACCATGACCTAAAGGCACTTTACTGCAACATGAACATTGCAGCCTGAAACGGGTCAGCACATGGAATATGCTGGCAAAGTAACACATAGAGAGCAATGAAAGAATAATCCTATACTACATGCATATTTGGCTGGTGGAAAGCTCTATGGTTACAGTTTTGCGTAAAGCCAATTTTTCCCTACTGCAAAGGAATAAATTTTATTTAACTATCATGGTAGTTGTTAAACATTGAGAGTGTAGACACCCTCTCAATCACAATTAAGCATCATCATTATAAACCCAACAAATTAATTAGAGTAACATGATGAGATTCACATGATAATCGAAGTACTAGATACTCAAGATGTCCATAACCGGGGACACGGCTAACCATGATTAGTTTATACACTCTGCAGAGGTTTGTGCACTTTTCCCCACAAGACTCGATCTCCTCCGTTGGGATTCTCGCACTGCATGGTGTTTGAGAAACGGATGACCGAGACATAGTCTTTCAGAAGCGCTAGCACCTTACGAACGGGTAGACCATTACACCTACTTTCCCCTACATCTGCTAGTCTACCACTCTAAGAGTTCACACAACTTAGTCAACTATGCTAGAGCCCATAGTAGCTTGTGGCTGCACACGGAAGTTTCTAGTATGAATAATCTCATGATCCCTTTGAGCCTGGGTGGCGGTCCAAAAGAAAACAGGCAATCGCTGGAATACCCAGGTGCCTCAATCCACCCAGATGTGTATTTAAGTTGCCACCTTAGATAAACCATTAATTTAACAATATCACATCTGTCATGGATACACTCACCCAATCCACGTCTACTAGCATAGCATGGCATAATAAGCAAACGTAGAAGTAACTCCCAAAGGTTTGATAATAAACAGGTAATAGGTACTACCTCATCTACTTCCCAAAACCCACAATTTAGTTGGATCCTAATCATGCAATGTGTGAGGATTGATCTAATGCAATAAAAACTGGGTAATATGAAGTATGATCAAAGTGTTACTTGCCTTGCTGACGATCCGCAAAACCTAGCGATTCGACATAGCAAGTGGTGCACTCCGGGTACTCTATCGCAAACAAACAAGCGTACAATAAGTACTCATCTAATGCACAGGTAAAACTCGAATAAGAGATCTAACCAGATATTTGAACTTAAAAACTCCGGTTGGCAAAAAGAATCAAATCAAACGAAGCAACGAAAGACAAACGGCAAAAGAAACAAGCTTCGTTTACTATTCTGGATCCAGGTCAAAGTTTATAGAGGCAAAAACTTGTTTGAGTTGGTTAAACAGAAAGAGGGTTTCGAGACAAAACTCCAGGCACTTGAATCGCCTGATTCCGATAAACGAGCGAAAAGTTAAACTAGAACAAAAATCGGATCTGAAATCACGATCAGAAAAATCGTGGAATAATCCGAGAAAAAGAAAAACGACGAACAGAATAACGAACGAATGTTCGTTTTCTAGAACTAAATGATGAATGCATTCGTTAAAACGAACGGACAAGCAAACGCTTGCTAAATAAATAAACCGGAAAAAAATCGATCTATTAAAAAAACGAAAACTAGGGTTTTCTAAAAAAACCAAAACGGTTTTTCTCAGAAAACCGAGCGGCGGGGAGGCTACCTCGGCTCGGTCCGGCGGGGCTTCCGGCGGGGTTCCAGGCAGCGGCGATGGGTAGCAGCGGCGGCAGCAGCGGCGATAAGCGGCGGCTGGCGGCGCAGGCAGCATGCGGCGGCGACGGGGCTGCGTGGGCGGGGCGGCGCGGCGAATCGGGACTCCCAGGGGTCCCCGGGGTGGCTATTTAAGGAGGGGGGGAAAGGCGGCGGCGACTCGGCTTGGGGAGGGGGTCGGCGGCGAAGGCGTGCCCGGCTCGGTCTCCCCGAGTCCGGCGGCTGCACGAGCTAGGAGGCGGCGGCGGCGGGGCTGACCTGGCTCGGCTGGGCCCTTGGCCCAGTCGGGCGCGGGTTTTTTTTAAACAATTTCGTCGAAACTAACAAAATTCTAGAAAAATAAATAAAAATCTAAAATTGCCAAAACAAATTTTCACCATCTAAGTAAAATATTTAGAACAGGATGAACATTTTCTTGGTGCTAAATGCAACTTTTGAAAACGTGCATTTTTTCCTAAATTCAAACAAAACCACGAAAACTCCAAAATAAAACCTTATTTGATTTTTTTATTAAATCATCAATATTTCTTTATTTTGGGAAAGTCATTTTATTCCCTCTCTCATATTTTGATAATATAAATAATTGGAGATAACATAAATAAAATCAAATGATCCTATTTTCAAAATTTGAGAAAACTCAAATATAAAAATAACGAAACCCCCAACTCTCTCCGAGGGTCCTTGAGTTGCGTAGAATTTTCTAGGATCAGCCAAAATGCAATAAAATATGATATGCAATGATGATCTATTGTATAACATTCCAAATTGAAAATTTGGGATGTTACAGAGGCCCTCCGTGATCGATTCCCCCTCCGACGGAGCTCCGGAAAAGGCCCCAAGATGGTATCTCTTGGGTACAGAAGGTTGAGGCGGTGGAAATAGGGTTTCGTGGTGCTTCTGGATGTTTTCGGGGTATATGGATATATATATATATATATATATATATATATATATATATATATATATATATATATAGGAGGAAGAAGTAGGTCGGTGGAGCCATGATGGGCCCACGAGGGTGGAGGGCGCGCCTAGGGGGTAGGCGCGTCCCCTGCCTTGTGGCCTCCTTGTTGATTTCTTAATGTCCACTCCAAGTCCCCTGGATCACGTTTATTCCAAAAATAACTCTCCCGATGGTTTTATTCCGTTTGGATTCCGTTTTCTGCGAAACACTGAAATAGGCAAAAAAACAGCAATTTGCACTGGGCCTTGGGTTAGTAGGTTAGTCCCAAAAATAATATAAAAGTGTATAAATAAGCCCATAAACACCCAAAACAAATAATATAATAGCATGGAACAATCAAAAATTATAGATACGTTGGAGACGTATCATGGCCCATTAAGGCCCACTACTTCCCCCGGCGAATTCCCGTAACTCTCCGGTACTCCGAATAATACCCAAATCACTCGAAACCTTTCCGATGTCCGAATATAGCCTTCCAATATATCGATCTTTACGTCTTGACTATTTCGAGACTCCTCGTCGTGTTCGTGATCTCATGCGGGACTCTGAACAACCTTCGGTACATCAAATCACATAACTCATAATAAAAATCATCATTGAACGTTAAGCATGCGGACCCTACGGGTTTGAGAACTATGTAGACATGACCGAGACACATCTCCGGTCAATAACCAATTGCGGAACCTGGATGCTCATATTGGCTCCTACATATTCTACGAAGATCTTTATCGGTCAAACCGCATAACTACATACGTTGTACCCTTTGTCATCGGTATGTTACTTGCCCTTGATTCGATCGTCGGTATCCTCATACCTAGTTCAATCTCGTTACCAGCAAGTCTCTTTACTCGTTCCGTTATGCATAATCTCGTAACTAACTCTTTAGTCACATTGCTTGCAAGGCTTATAGTGATGAGCATTATCGAGAGGGCCCAAAGATACCTCTCCGACAATCGGAGTGACAATTCCTAATCTCGGTCTATGCCAACTCAACAAACACCATAGGAGGCACCTGTAGAGCATCTTTATAATCACCCAGTTACGTTGTGACGTTTGATAGCACACTAAGTGTTCCTCCAATATTCGGGAGTTGCATAATCTCATAGTCATAGGAACATGTATAAGTCATGAAGAAAGCAATAGCAACAAACTAAACGATCATAGTGCTAAGCTAACGGATGGGTCTTGTCCATCACATCATTCTCTAATGATGTGATTGCTGGGGAACGTTGCAGAAAACAAAAATTTTCCTACAGTTTCACCAAGATCCATCTAGGAGTTCATCTAGCAACGAGTGATCGGATTGCATCTACATACCTTTGTAGATCACGCGCGGAAGCGTTCAAAGAACGGGGATGAGGAAGTCGTACTCGACGTGAGCCAAATCACCAGAGATCCTAGCGCCGAACAGACGGCACCTCCGCGTTCAACACACGTACGGTCAGCGTAACGTCTCCTCCTTCTTGATCTAGCAAGGAGGAAGGAGAGGTTGAGGAAGATGGCTCCAGCAGCAGCACGACGGCGTGGTGGTGATGGAGCTGCAGTACTCCGGCAGGGCTTCGCCAAGCTCTATGGAGGAGGAGGAGGTGTTGGGGAGGGAGAGGGAGGCACCAAAGGCAAAGGTAAGAGGTCCTCCATCCCCCCCACTATATATAGGGTGGCCTAGGGGGGGCACCGGCCCTAGGAGATGCAATCTCCTAGGGGGGCGGCGGCCAAGGGGTGGGGGGCTTGCCCCCCAAGCAAGGGGGCGCCCCCCCTTTAGGGTTTCCCCCACCCTAGGCGCATGGGCCCTAGGGGAAGTGGCGCCCCAGCCCACTTTGGGCTGGATCCCTTCCCACTTCAGCCCATGGGGCCCTCCAGGATAGGTGGCCCCACCCGGTGGACCCCCGGGACCCTTCCGGTGGTCCCGGTACAATACCTGTGACCCCGAAACTTGTCCTGACGGCCGAAATAGCACTTCCTATATATAATTCTTTACCTCCGGACCATTCCGGAACTCCTCGTGATGTCCGGGATCTCATCCGAGACTCCGAACAACATTCGGGTTACTGCATATACATATCCCTACAACCCTAACGTCACCGAACCTTAAGTGTGTAGACCCTACGGGTTCGGGAGACATGTAGACATGACCGAGATCGCTCTCCGGTCAATAACCAACAGCGGGATCTGGATACCCTTGTTGGCTCCCACATGCTCCTCGATGATCTCATCGGATGAACCACGATGTCGAGGATTCAAGCAACCCCGTATACAATTCCCTTCGTCAATCGGTATGTTACTTGCCCGAGATTCGATCGTTGGTATCCCAATACCTCGTTCAATCTCGTTACCGGCAAGTCACTTTACTCGTATCGTAATAAATGATCCCGTGACCAGACACTTGGTCACTTTGAGCTCATTATGATGATGCATTACCGAGTGGGCCCAGTGATACCTCGCCGTCATACGGAGTGACAAATCCCAGTCTTGATCCGTGTCAACCCAACAGACATTTTCGGAGATACCCGTAGTATACCTTTATAGTCACCCAGTTACGTTGTGACATTTGGTACACCCAAAGCACTCCTACGGTATCCGGGAGTTACACGATCTCATGGTCTAAGGAAAAGATACTTGACATTGGAAAACTCTAGCAAACGAACTATACGATCTTGTGCTATGTTTAGGATTGGGTCTTGTCCATCACATCATTCTCCTAATGATGTGATCTCATTATCAATGACATCCAATGTCCATAGTCAGGAAACCATGACTATCTGTTGATCAACGAGCTAGTCAACTAGAGGCTTACTAGGGACATGTTGGTGTCTATTATTCACACATGTATTATGATTTCCGGATAACACAATTATAGCATGAATGAAGACAATTATCATGAACAAGGAAATATAATAATAATGCTCTTATTATTGCCTCTAGGGCATATTTCCAACAGTCTCCCACTTGCACTAGAGTCAATAATCTAGTTACATTGTGATGAATCGAACACCCATGGTATTCTGGTGTTGATCATGTTTTGCTCTAGGGAGAGGTTTCGTCAACAGATCTGCTACATTCAGGTCCGTATGTACTTTAAAAATATCTATGTCTCCATATTGAACATTTTCACGAATGGAGTTGAAGCGACGCTTGATGTGCCTAGTCTTCTTGTGAAACCTGGGCTCCTTGGCAAGTGCAATAGCTCCAGTGTTGTCACAGAAGAGTTTGATTGGCCCCGACGCATTGGGTATGACTCCTAGGTCGGTGATAACTCCTTCACCCAAATTGCTTCATGCGCTGCCTCCGAGGCTGCCATGTACTCCGCTTCACATGTAGATCCCGCCACGACGCTCTGCTTGCAACTGCACCAGCTTACTGCCCCACCATTCAAAATATACACGTATCCGGTTTGTGACTTAGAGTCATCCAGATCTGTGTCGAAGCTAGCATCGACGTAACCTTTTACGACGAGCTCTTTGTCACCTCTATAAACGAGAAACATTTCCTTAGTCCTTTTCAGGTACTTCAGGATATTCTTGACCGCTGTCTAGTGTTCCTTGCTGGGATTACTTTGGTACCTTCCTACCAAACTTACGGCAAGGTTTACATCAGGTCTGGCACACAGCATGGCATACATAATAGACCCTATGGCTGAGGCATAGGGGATGACACTCATCTCTTCTATATCTTCTGCCGTGGTCAGACATTGAGCTGAGCTCAATTTCACACCTTGCAATACAGGCAAGAACCCCTTGTTAGACTGATCCATATTGAATTTCTTCAATATCTTATCAAGGTATGTGCTTTGTGAAAGACCTATGAGGCGTCTTGATCTATCTCTATAGATCTTGATGCCTAATATATATGTAGCTTCTCCAAGATCCTTCATTGAAAAACTCTTATTCAAGTAGGCCTTAATGTTGTCCAAGAGTTCTATATCATTTCCCATCAAAAGTATGTCATCTACATATAATATGAGAAATGCTACAGAGCTCCCACTCACTTTCTTGTAAACACAGGCTTCTCCATAAGTCTGCGTAAACCCAAACGCTTTGATCATCTCATCAAAGCGAATGTTCCAACTCCGAGATGCTTGCACCAGCCCATAAATCGAGCGTTGGAGCTTGCACACCTTGTCAGCATTCTTAGGATCGACAAAACCTTCCGGCTGCATCATATACAATTCTTCCTTAAGGAAACCATTAAGGAATGCCATTTTGACATCCATTTGCCATATCTCATAATCATAGAATGCGGCAATTGCTAACATGATTTGGACGGACTTTAGCTTCGCTACCGGTGAGAAAGTCTCATCGTAGTCAACCCCTTGGACTTGTCGATAACCCTTAGCGACAAGACGAGCTTTATAGATGGTCACATTACCATCCGCGTCTGTCTTCTTCTTAAAGATCCATTTATTTTCTATGGCTCACCGCTCAACAGGCAAGTCAGTCAAAGTCCATACTTCGTTTTCATACATGGATCCTATCTCGGATTTCATGGCTTCTAGCCATTTGTCGGAATCCGGGCCCGCCATCGCTTCTTCATAGTTCGAAGGTTCACCGTTGTCTAACAACATGATTTCAAAGACAGGGTTGCCGTACCACTCTGGTGCGGAACGTTTCCTTGTGAACCTACGAAGTTCAGTAGCAACTTGATCTGAAGCTTCATGATTATCATCATTAACTTCCTCTCTAGTCGCTGCAGGCACCTCAGGAAAATTTTCTTGAGTTGCGCTATTTTCCGGTTCAAGAGGTAATACTTCATCAAGTTCTACTTTCCTCCCACTTACTTCTTTCGAGAGAAACTCTTTCTCTAGAAAGGATCCATTCTTGGCAACAAAGATCTTGCCTTCGGATCTGAGGTAGAAGGTATACCCAATAGTTTCTTTAGGGTATCCTATGAAGACGCATTTTTCCGACTTGGGTTCGAGCTTTTCAGGTTGAAGTTTCTGGACATAAGCATCGCATCCCCAAACTTTTAGAAACGACAGCTTAGGTTTCTTCCCAAACCATAATTCATACGGTGTCGTCTCAACGGATTTCGACGGAGCCGTATTTAAAGTGAATGCGGCAGTCTCTAAAGCATAGCCCTAAATAGATAGCGGTAAATCGGTAAGAGACATCATAGATCGCACCATATCTAATAGAGTGCGATTACGACGTTCAGACACACCATTACGCTGAGGTGTTCCAGGTGGCGTGAGTTGTGAAACTATTCCACATTTTCTTAAGTGTGTGCCAAACTCATGACTCAAGTATTCTCCTCGACGATCTGATCGCGGGAACTTGATTTTCCTGTCACGTTGATTCTCAACCTAACTCTGAAATTCCTTGAACTTTTCAAAGGTCTCAGACTTGTGTTTCATTAAGTAGACATACCCATATCTACTCAAGTCATCAGTGAGGGTGAGAACAGAACGATAGCCACCGCGAGCCTCAACACTCATTGGACCGCACACATCAGTATGTATGATTTCCAATAAGTTGGTTGCTCTCCATTGTTCCTGAGAACGGAGTCTTGGTCATTTTACCCATGAGGCATGGTTCGCAGGTGTCAAATGATTCGTAATCAAGAGACTCTAAAAGTCCATCAGCATGGAGCTTCTTCATGCGTTTGACACCTATGTGACCAAGGCGGCAGTGCCACAAGTATGTGGGACTATCATTATCAATCTTACATCTTTTAGTACTCACACTATGAACATGTGTAGCATTACGCTCGAGATTCATTAAGAATAAACCATTCACCATCGGAGCATGACCATAAAATCTATCTCTCATATAAATAGAACAACCATTATTCTCGGATTTAAATGAGTAGCCATCTCGAATTAAACAAGATCCTGATACAATGTTCATGCTCAAAGCTGGCACTAAATAACAATTATTAAGGTTTAAAACTAATCCCGAAGGTAAATGTAGAGGTAGCGTGCCGACGGCGATCACATTGACCTTGGAACCATTCCCGACGCGCATCGTCACCTCGTCCTTCGCCAGTCTCCGCTTATTCCGCAGCTCCTGTTTTGAGTTACAAATGTGAGCAACCGCACCGGTATCAAATACCCAGGAGCTACTACGAGTACTTGTAAGGTACACATCAATTACATGTATATCACATGTACCTTTCGTTTTGCCGGCCTTCTTGTCCGCTAAGTATTTGGGGCAGTTCTGCTTCCAGTGACCACTTTCCTTGCAATAAAAGCACTCAGTCTCGGGCTTGGGTCCATTCTTTGGCTTCTTCCCGACAGCTTGCTTGCCGTGCGCGGCAACTCCCTTGCCGTCCTTCTTGAAGGCTTTCTTACCCTTGCCCTTCTTGAACTTAGTGGTTTTATTCACCATCAACACTTGATGTTCCATTTTGACTTCTACCTCTGCTGATTTCAGCATTGCAAATACTTCAGGAATGGTCTTTTCCATCCCCTGCATATTGAAGTTCATCACAAAGCTCTTGTAGCTCGTTGGAAGCGACTGAAGGACCGCGTCATCTGGGAGATTAACTCCCAGCTGAGTCAAGCGGTTATGCAACCCAGACATAGTGAGTATGTGCTCACTGACAGAACTGTTTTCCTCCATCTTACAGCTGAAGAACTTGTCGGAGACTTGATATCTCTCGACCCGGGCATGAGCTTGGAAAACCATTTTCAGCTCTTCGAACATCTCATATGCTCCATGTCTCTCAAAACGCTTTTGGAGCCCCGGCTCTAAGCTGTAAAGCATGCCGCACTGAACGAGGGAGTAGTCATCGGTACGTGCCTGCCAAGCGTTCATAACATCTTGTTCTGCAGGGAGAACAGGTGCGTCACCTAGCGGTGCTTGTAGGACATAATCTTTCTTGGCAGCTATGAGGATGATCCTCAGGTTCCGGACCCAGTCCGTGTAGTTGCTGCCATCGTCTTTTAGCTTGGTTTTCTCTAGGAACGCGTTGAAGTTGAGGACTACGTTGGCCATTTGATCTACAAGACATATTGTAAAAAATTTAGACTAAGTTCATGATAATTAAGTTCATCTAATCAAATTATTCAATGAACTCCCACTTAGATAGACATCCCTCCGGTAATCTAAGTATAACATGATCCGAGTTAACTAGGCCGTGTCCGATCATCACGTGAGACGGACTGGTCAACATCGATGAACATCTTCATGTTGATCGTATCTTCTATACGACTCATGCTCGACCTTTCGGTCTTCTGTGTTCCGAGGCCATGTCTGTAAATGCTAGGCTCGTCAAGTCAACCTAAGTGTTTGCATGTGTAAATCTGTCTTACACCCGTTGTATGTGAACGTTGGAATCTAACACCCGATCATCACGTGGTGCTTCGAAACAACGAACTGTCGCAACGGTGCACAGTTAGGGGGAACACTTTCTTGAAATTATTATGAGGGATCATCTTATTTACTACCGTCGTTCTAAGTAAACAAGATGCAGAAACATGATAAACATCACATGCAATCAAATAATAATAGTGACATGATATGGCCAATATCACATAGCTCCTTTGATCTCCATCTTGGGGCTCCATGATCATCTTGTCACCGGCATGACACCATGATCTCCATCATCATGATCTCCATCATCGTGTCTCCATGAAGTTGCTCGCCAACTATTACTTCTACTACTACGGCTAACGCGTTTAGCAATAAAGTAAAGTAATTTACATGGCGTTTCTCAATGACACGCAGGTCATACAAAAAATAAAGACAACTCCTATGGCTCCTGCCAGTTGTCATACTCATCGACATGCAAGTCGTGATTCCTATTACAATAGCATGAACATCTCATACATCACATATATATCATTCATCATTCATCACAACTTTGGCCATATCACATCACAGAACACTTGCTGCAAAAACAAGTTAGACGTCCTCTAATTGTTGTTGCAAGTTTTACGTGGCTGCAATAGGGTTCTAGCAAGAACGTTTTCTTACCTACGTGAAAGCCACAACGTGATTTGTCAACTTCTATTTACCCTCAATAAGGACCCTTTTCATCGAATCCGCTCCAACTAAAGTGGGAGAGACAGACACCCGCCAGCCACCTTATGCAACTTGTGCATGTTAGTCAGTGGAACCGGTCTCACGTAAGCGTACGTGTAAGGTTGGTCCAGGCCGCTTCATCCCACAATACCGTTGAAGCAAGATAAGACTAGTAGCGGCAAGAAAGTTGACAACATCAACGCCCACAACAAATTGTGTTCTACTCGTGCAAGAGAACTACGCATAGACCTAGCTCATGATGCCACTGTTGGGGAACGTTGCAGAAAACAAAAATTTTCCTACGGTTTCACCAAGATCCATCTAGGAGTTCATCTAGCAACGAGTGATCGGATTGCATCTACATACCTTTGTAGATCACGCGCGGAAGAGTTCAAAGAACGGGGATGAGGAAGTCATACTCGACGTGATCCAAATCACCGGAGATCCTAGCGCCGAACGGACGGCACCTCCGCGTTCAACACACGTACGGTCAGCGTAACGTATCCTCCTTCTTGATCCAGCAAGGAGGAAGGAGAGGTTGAGGAAGATGGCTCCAGCAGCAGCACGACGGCGTGGTGGTGATGGAGCTGCAGTACTCCGGCAGGGCTTCGCCAAGCTCTATGGAGGAGGAGGAGGTGTTGGGGAGGGATAGGGAGGCACCAAAGGCGAAGGTAAGAGGTCCTCCATCCCCCCCCACTATATATAGGGGGGCCTAGGGGGGGCACCGGCCCTAGGAGATGCAATCTCCTAGGGGGGCGGCGGCCAAGGGGTGGGGGGCTTGCCCCCCAAGCAAGGGGGCGCCCCCCCTTTAGGGTTTCCCCCACCCTAGGCGCATGGGCCCTTGGGGAAGTGGCGCCCCAGCCCACTTTGGGCTGGATCCCTTCCCACTTCAGCCCATGGGGCCCTCCGGGATAGGTGGCCCCACCCGGTGGACCCCCGGGACCCTTCCGATGGTCCCGGTACAATACCGGTGACCTCGAAACTTGTCCTGACGGCCGAAATAGCACTTCCTATATATAATCCTTTACCTCCGGACCATTACGGAACTCCTCGTGACGTCCGGGATCTCATCTGGGACTCCGAACAACATTCGGGTTACTGCATATACATATCCCTACAACCCTAGCGTCACCGAACCTTAAGTGTGTAGACCCTACGGGTTCGGGAGACATGTAGACATGACCGAGATCGCTCTCCGGTCAATAACCAATAGCGGGATCTGGATACCCATGTTGGCTCCCACATGCTCCTCGATGATCTCATCGGATGAACCACGATGTCGAGGATTCAAGCAACCCCGTATACAATTCCCTTCGTCAGTCGGTATGTTACTTGCCCGAGATTCGATCGTTGGTATCCCAATACCTCGTTCAATCTCATTACCGGCAAGTCACTTTACTCGTACCATAACGCATGATCCCGTGACCAGACACTTGGTCACTTTGAGCTCATTATGATGATGCATTATTGAGTGGGCCCAGTGATACCTCTCCGTCATACGGAGTGACAAATCCCAGTCTTGATCCGTGTCAACCCAACAGACACTTTCGGAGATACCCGTAGTATACCTTTATAGTCACCCAGTTACGTTGTGACGTTTGATACACCCAAAGCACTCCTACGGTATCCGGGAGTTACACGATCTCATGGTCTAAGGAAAAGATACTTGACATTGGAAAACTCTAGCAAACGAACTATACGATCTTGTGCTATGTTTAGGATTGGGTCTTGTCCATCACATCATTCTCCTAATGATGTGATCTCATTATCAATGACATCCAATGTCCATAGTCAGGAAACCATGACTATCTGTTGATCAACGAGCTAGTCAACTAGAGGCTTACTAGGGACATGTTGGTGTCTATTATTCACACATGTATTATGATTTCCGTGTAGTTGCTACCATCATCTTTCAACTTAGTTTTCTCTAGGAACGTATTAAAATCCAAGGAAACGGTAGCACAGGCCATTGATCTACAACATAGATATGCAAAAACTATCAGGACTAAGTTCATGATAAATTAAGATCAATTAATCATATTACTTAAGAACTCCCACCTAGATAGACATCCCTCAAGTCATCTAAATGATCACGTGATCCATATCAACTAAACCATGTCCGATCATCACATGAGATGGAGTAGTTTTCAATGGTGAACATCTCTATGTTGATCATATCTCCTATATGATTCGCGTTTGACCTTACGGTCTCCAGTGTTCTGGAGGCCATGTATGTACATGTTAGGCTCATCAAGTTTAACCCGAGTATTCCGGACGTGCAAAACTGTCTTGCACCCATTGTATGTGAATGTAGAGCCGATACGTCTCTGTCGTATCTACTTTTCCAAACACTTTTGACCTTGTTTTGGACTCTAACTCGTATGATTTGAATGGAACTAACCCGGACTAACGCTGTTTTCAGCAGAATTGCCATGATGTTGTTTTATGTGCAGAAAACAAAAGTTCTTGGAATGACTTGAAACTCCACGGAATATCTTACAATAAATAATAAAAAAATCCTCACCAAAGATGAAGACCAGGGGGCCCACACCCTTCTCACGAGGGTGGGGGCGCCCCCCCCCCCTAGGGCGCCCCCTTACCTCGTGGGCCCCTTGGAGACCCCCCGACTCCAACTCCAACTCTATATAACTGCTTTCGGGGAGAAGAAAAATAGGAGAGAAGAAATCATCGCGTTTTATGATACGGAGCCGCCGTCAAGCCCTAAAACCTCTCGGGAGGGCTGATCTGGAGTCCGTTCGGAGCTCCGGAGAGGGGGATTCGTCGCCGTCGTCATCATCAACCATCCTCCATCACCAATTTCATGATGCTCACTGCCGTGCGTGAGTAATTCCATCATAGGCTTGCTGGACGGTGATGGGTTGGATGAGATTCACCATGTAAGCGAGTTAGTTTTGTTATGGTTTGATCCCTAGTATCCACTATGTTCTGAGATTGATGTTGCTATGACTTTGCTATGCTTAATGCTTGTCATTAGGGCCCGAGTGCCATGATTTTAGATCTGAACCTATTATGTTTTCATCAATATATGAGAGTTCTAGATCCTATCTTGCAAGTCTATAGTCACCTATTATGTGTTATGATCCGTTAACCCCGAAGTGAAAATAATCGGGATACTTACCGGTGATGACTATTCACTATGTGCTAATGCTTTGTTCCGGTTCTCTATTAAAAGGAGGCTTTAATAGCCCTTAGTTTCCATTAGGACCCCGCTGCCACGGGAGGGTAGGACAAGAGATGTCATGCAAGTTCTTTTCCATAAGCACGTATGACTATATTCGGAATACATGCCTACATTACATTGACGAATTGGAGCTAGTTCTGTGTCACCCTATGTTATGACTGTTACATGATGAACCGCATCCGGCATAATTATCCATCATTGATCCGATGCCTACGCGCTTTCCATATACTGGTTTACGCTTATTTACTTTCCCGTTGCTATTGTTACAATCACTACAAAACACCAAAAACATTACTTTGCTTTCATTACTCTTTTGTTACCGTTACCATCACTATCATATTACTTTGCTACTAAACACTTTACTATAGATACTAAGTTTCCAGGTGTGGTTGAATTGACAACTCAGCTGCTAATACTTGAGAATATTCTTTGGCTCCCCTTGTGTCGAATCAATAAATTTGGGTTGAATACTCTACCCTCGAAAGCTATTGCGATCCCCTATACTTGTGGGTTATCAAGACTAATTTCTGGGGCCCTTGCCGGGGAGCATAGCTCTATTCTTTGAGTCACTTGGGATTTATATCTGCTGGACACTATGAAGAACTTGAGAGATCCAAAAACCAAGAGCTATCCCTCAACTACGAGGGGAGGTAAGGAACTGCCATCTAGCTCTGCACTTGATTCACCATCTGTTTTGAGTAAGCTTGTGACTTCTACACCTCCTTCTGCTATTCGTTCTGATGTGTCGCTGAAAGGATCGAGAAGAGGTGTCTAGAGGGGGGTGATTAGACACTAAGTACCAAAAGTTGCAGTTTTTAATTTCTTGAAGTTGAAGTGGAGTTTTGGCACAAGTTTAACAAACACAATACATATCAAGTAAGCATGCAAAGAGTATATGAGCAGCGGAAAGTAAAGCATGCAACTTGCAAGAATGTAAGGGGAAGGGTTTGGACAATTCAAACGCAATTGGAGACATGGATGTTTTTGTCATGGTTCCGATAGGTGGTGCTACCGTACATCCTCGTTGATGGAGACTCCAACCCACGAAGGGTAACGGTTGCGCGAGTCCACGGAGGGCTCCACCCAGGAAGGGTCCATGAAGAAGCAACCTTGTCTATCCCATCATGGCCATCGCCCATGAAGGACTTGCCTCACTAGCGGTAGATCTTCATGAAGTAGGCGATCTCCTTGCCCTTAGAAACTCCTTGGTTCAACTCCACAATCCTTGTCGGAGGCTCCCAAGTGACACCTAGCCAATCTAGGAGACTCCACTCTCCAAGAAGTAACAAATGGTGTGTTGATGATGAACTCCTCGCTCTTGTGCTTCAAATGATAGTCTCCCCAACACTCAACTCTCTCTCACAAGATTTGGATTTGGTGGAAAGAAGATTTGAGTGGAAAGCAGCTTGGGGAAGGCTAGAGATCAAGATTCATATGGTGGGAATGGAATATCTTGGCCTCAACACATGAGTAGGTGGTTCTTTCTCAGAAAAGATGTATTGGAAGTGTAGGTATGTTCTGATGGCTCTCTCCACGAATGAAGAGTGGGTGGAGGGGTATATATAGCCTCCACACAAAATCTAATCGTTACACACAACTTGCCAATCTCGGTGGGACCGAATTGATAAACTCGATCGGACCGATTCAGCAAATCTAGTGACCGTTAGGGTTTTCGATGGGACTGACTGGATCAACTCGGTGGGACGGATGTGCTAGGGTTAGGGTAAATCCAAAACTCGGTTTGACTGATTACTCAAACTCGGTGGGACCGATTTGGCCAAGCAAACTCGGTGGGGCCGATTGCATATCTCGGTGGGACCGAAAATATTGCAATAGGTAACAGAGAGTTTGCAAGCCCATCTCGGTGACACCGAGATCCCATCGGTGGAACCGAACTGATTAGGGTTTCTGGCAGTGGCTATGTCAACTGAACTCGGTGGCGCCGGATAGAAAGAATCGGTGGGGCCGATTTTGACTTTCGGTTTAGGTCATATGTGGATGTGGGAAGGTAGTTGAGGGTTTTGGAGCATATCACTAAGCACTATGAAGCAAGAACCTCATCAAGCAACTGAAAATGCGTTATATCGACTAGAGGGGGTGAATAGGCGATTTTTATGAAATTCTTCACTGAGGAATTTGCCGGTGAGGAAATTCCTTAGCGAAGAACTACTAGCAGCGGAATAAGTACTCAAAAGTAAACATAAAAGAATACAAGCATAGTCATCATGATGAAATGAAGAAAGGCACAGAGTACAGGAAGCATAATCACAGGATAACATAGGATGAAGACAAACAGACTGAAGAAATTGAACTGAGGAAATTGAGAAAGTCTTCAGTCAAAGTCTTCAAACACGGATATGAACAAACACACAACACAATTATGAGGAAATGGAAGAGTTGAGAGAATAGAACCAGTAAGCTTGGTGAAGACAAAGATTTGGTAGACCAGTTCAAACTGCTATCTCAGTTGTACGTCTGGTTGGAGCGGTTGAGTATTTAAACTCGAGGACACACAGTCCCGGACACCCAGTCCTGAACACGCAGCTCAGGACACCCAGTCCTCACCGTATTCTCCTTGAACTAAGGTCACATAGACCTCGTCCAATCACTCGTGGTAAGTCTTCAGGCGACTTCCAAACCTTCACAAACTTGGTCACTCGGCGATCCACAATTCCTCTTGGATGCTCTAGACCATGACGCCTAATCGTCTGGAAGAAGCACAGTCTCCAAAGGTAACAAGTGTCGGATCCACTCAGGATCAATCTCTTCAGTGATGCTCAATCACTTGGGGTTTGTAGGTGTTTGGGTTTTTGGTTTTTCGGTTTTTCCTCACTTGATGATTTTCGCTCAAAGTCCTCAGAGGATGGGTTGCTCTCAAATGACAAGTGTCAGTTTCTCTCAGAGCAGCCAACCAACTAGTGGTTGTAGGGGGGCGGCTATTTATAGCCTAGGGAGCAGCCCGACATGATAAGACATAAATGCCCTTCAATGATATGACCGTTAGGTGGATAGATATTTTGGGACAGCTGGCGCCTAGCACAACAACGGTCGGAATTTTGAGTAGCAAAATCCTCAGGGCTATCATGTTCCTCACTGTGTAGGCAATCCGCACTGGCGAATTCCTAACTCCTCAGTCAGGACAAATTCCTTAGAGACCAGAAGAACTTCATCTCTGTCACTGAAGAAATTGACTGAACTGTATGAGATTTCCAATGGCTTCACTCGAAGGGATTGGTAGGTGTAGGATTTTGAGTTGATCATCACATGGAAATTTTTCCTTAGTATTTCCTCGACCCCCTTTAATAGTACGGTGTTTCCTATGACTCAAGAAAGAGAAAATGAAACTACGAAAACAAAAGTCTTCACGCTTCATATTCCTCGAATGAATACCAAGTCTTCACGGTCACACCATTTTCTTCACTTTCAAAGTCTTCATGAAAGTCTTCAGAAATACCAAAATCTTTAGTCGAAGATATTCATTTTTAGGGGTCGACTTTTCCTGTAAATATCAAACTCCTCATAGACTTATAGACCTGTGTACACTCACAAACGCATTAGTCCCTTAACCTATAAGTCTTCAATACACCAAAATCACTAAGGGGCACTAGATGCACTTACAATATCCCCCTTTTTGGTGATTGATGATAATATAGGTTAAGTTTTCAACGGGGATAAACATATGAAGTGTAAATACTGATATTGAGGAATTTGATTGCAAGATATAGAAGAACTCCCCCTGAAGATGTGCATAGTGAGGAATTTGCTTTTGAAGCAATGCACACTTGAAGAGTTGAATCATGGAGATCTCCCCCTATATCTTGTAATTCATACACGCATTTAACATATAATATGAAGAATTTGAAATGCATGATGAAATATGGTGCCTGATGAAATTCAGCATGTGTGCAATAATATTAACGAGGAATAAGCATGCAGAATAGTGCATCAAAAGTATCAGAGCACAGTGCATCAAAAGTATCAGAGCACCATCGGGTTTAAGATTACAACTCAATCCAATAAAGTTTCAGAAGAACGAGAGTTGTAACTTAGCAAAAAAAACACCCATATAGTAGACCCACTTGAAGACTAACTCATATTTCTCCCCCTTTGTCATCGAATGACCAAAAGGATCGAAAATGAGGACTAACGCCCCTGAAGATAATCATGTTGAAGAAGGAGTGCCAGCGTTGTTGGGGTCGTTTGTTGACGTAGGGCCTGCCGCAGTGTCATCCAAATCTTCATGTTCATCAGTGTCGCGTGATGAAGAATATGAGCTGGCCACCAGAGAAGGAACCTGGACCTTCTTGAATTTCTTCGGTGGAGGTGCAGACCAGTCAAAATCTTCTTTGAGACCCATGTTCTTCAGATCTTCTTCACCATACAGATGTGACAGGATTGCCCAGGTGTGAC
The DNA here is from genome assembly GCF_002162155.2 of Triticum dicoccoides. Lineage (NCBI taxonomy): Eukaryota > Viridiplantae > Streptophyta > Magnoliopsida > Poales > Poaceae > Triticum > Triticum dicoccoides. Next base: position 88,701,130 of record NC_041382.1, read on the forward strand.
CGAAGACTTGATGGAGGTAGTAGTGGTTTTTCTTCACTGCATTGTGTGTGGCAGTCATGTTGTGAAGAAGTGAACCAAACTGACGCATAACCCATTTGTGATTTCGATCCACCTTCTGGTGAAGACTAAGCAGAAGTTCATGGTTAGTCATCACGCGCGGAGCAGTGGCTTGAGGAGTGGACTTGGGTGCATTGGCAGAGTCATGTGTGGCAGAGTCATCATTGGTGGAATAAGATGCAGCTTTGCGAAACTGACCATCCAATGGACGAATGCCTTCATCTATTGCAGCTGGTGCATTGCCCTTTCCATCAACTGAGGATATATGTCTGCTTGAGGACTTCAATGGGGGGCAAGTAGCTGAGGTGATTCTGGAAATCAGCTTTGTAGTTGAGTGAAGACCTTGTCTTGAGGAATCTCATGATCCAAGGTGCATAAGGCTTTAGCTCAAACGGTGACAGTGCAACATTGGCCATAGTCCTCATGAAGAAATCGTGATAATTGACAGGAATGCCATGAACGATGTTGAATACCAGATTCTTCATGATGCCAACAATTTCCTCATCAGATGAGTCGTGGCCTTTGATGGGACTGATTGTCCTCATAAGAATACGATAGACAGTTCTGGGCACGTACATCAATTCCTTCACGAGGAATTTGGTTCTTGGTGCCTGACCTGGTTTCAAAGGTTTCATCAGCACCTGCATGTAATGATGTGTGAGCTCAGGTTCACTGTAGATGCAGCGAGCTTCTTCAAGGGGAGGACTGAGTGGTAGAGCATGAAGCAATTCAGAGGCTAGTGCAGTGTAGTGAGTGTTTTCAGACATCGAGTCCAGCACCCATAAATTCACATCTTCAACATCTCCGGTGATGTGCAGCGTTGCATAGAATTGAAGAATCAGTTCTTCATTCCAATCGCAGATGTCAGTGCAAAAGTTGAGCAGTCCAGCGTCGTGAAGAACACTGAGGACTGGTGCGAAGCACGGCAGAGATTCCATATCCACATGAGGAATATGCTCATGGTAGAAGATCTTCTCCTTGTTGAACAGCACTGAGGAATAGAAATTGGCTTGACTAGCAGTCCAGAAATGCCTCTTCCTAATGAGAGCAGAGTCATATGGGTTGTAATCTTCGAAGAATACGTGCTCACCGAAGAAATCATCAGCCTTGAACTTTTGCTTGCGTCAGAATGGATCCTTTGGCTTCGGCAGAGGAGTGTCAGTGAGTTGCATCATGACCTCAGGAATCTCAATCGCAGGTTCTTCAGGCTGAGGAATTTCTGGTTTCTCCTCAGTGGCAGTCTGCGTTGTTGGTTGTTCAGCAGCAGCAGTTTCTTCAGCACTAGTGGCTGGAATTTTCTCATGGACTGATGCATTGGGATGAGTTTCTTCAGAGCCCATGTGTACAGTTTGTGTGGGGTACTGAGGAATTTGCTATAGAGGGGTGAACATTGGTGAGTTTGGATGCTGACTTTCCCAGAATTCATCACTGATTACGGGTGTGGAGCAGCCAATGTCCACATCTTCATCTTCCATTTCTTCAATGCCAGCCTCTTCAGCTGTGAACTGAGGCATAGCCGAGGAGATGATAGGTGTTGAAGGGATCGCATCCACTTCAATTTCTTCATCCAATGGTTCAGACGAATCAGCAGAAGGAGTTTCTTCATCAGATCCGCTGGGGATCACATATTCTTCATCAAAAGGAACAAGGTCCTTTCATGGCCTGGTTGAGATGGGAACAACATCAATCGGATTTGCAAATGAGCTTGTCATAGGCTTATTTTTCTTTGGAGCTGAAGAATCTGAAGCAGCTGATGCTTTCCTTTTCTTCACTGCAGCACGCTCTGCAGCCTTGGTCTTCTTCACATCTGATGCAGATGGAAGGATTGGAGTTGAAGTTGGTGCAGGAGCAGCTGAGGAATCTGGTTGATTTTCTTCAGGCACAACACTAGTGGGTGCCCTAACAATTTCTTCAGCGGCTGGAATGCAGTCATCAGCCCTGGAACTCACATTTTCTTCAGCAGCCTGATTGTCATCAGCGGTGCTGGCATTTTCTTCAGTAGGCTGAGCAGATGCTTCAGCCTGAGAAATTTCCTGTTGCGTTGGGGCTGCAACATTGGAAGTGAAGTTATCTGCAAGTTTCACAAAATGAACCTTGGCTCCAAGCCAATCAGCATGATATGCTTCAAAGTCATCACTGAGTTTCTTAATCTCAGTCTAAATAGTGACAAGTTCTTTAGTTGTAATAGAGACAACATTTTTCTTCAGATAGCGCTCTTTCTTGTACTGCGCTTTCTTGATCTGCCTGGCCTTCTCAAATTTCCACTTTTCTTCTTGAATGAAGTGGGTCAGCATGTGACTCTGGCCAGGAGTCAGCTTGAAGTCAGGCAAGGGAGTGTTAGGGTCCTTGTGCCAATCATCAATGTAGTCGAGGATCAGCTTGGGATCCAAAAGCAGTGGCACCTCTGATCCTTTGGCTCTAGCGGTCCTGACTTGCCTGTCTCTGATGATTTCTGCAAGTTCATCATCATCAGCTTCGTCTTCATCAGACGGCACTTGGAAAGCGACTTGCTTCTTTTGAGGACTTGGGCAAGGACCTCGTCCAGCAGTGGCCTTTGTCTTCAGCAGTGAGGGGCCAGCTGAGGAACTTGGTGCAGCTGAGGAACTAGCTGAGACACCTGAGGCAATGGAGATGCCGGCAGTCCTTTGGCACGAGACGAGATGCACAGGTGCAGAGGATTTAGCCGGAACAGCAGAAGGCTTTGGCGGAGGAGCTGAGGACTTTGGAGGAACAGGAGCAGCATGAGGAATTGGCCGTGAGGGCTTTGATGATTCTGGCCGTGAGGGCATTGCTGAGGAGCTTGGCCTGCGAGAAGGCTTCTTAGACATAGCCTTCTTTGGCTTGACAGCAGAGGCCTCAGCAGAGGCAGCAGCAGTAGCAGAGTCTTTATTGAATTTCCTCACTGCTTCCCTGGCTTGCTTAGCCAGCTTGGCTTGGCGCTTGGCCCATTCATCAGGATAGTCCTCACCACGCTTGAGGCTGGTGGGATCTGCTATTTGGCCAGGTGCCAATGGAGCTCTTGGGCATGGAGGATTGAGTGCGAATTTCTTCATGTACTTAGGAGTGACATATTTGTACTCCCTCCATTTTCTTGCCCATCTCCTCTCTATCCTCTGTTTGCGCACTTTGCGCTCATTCTTGGTTTCCTACCCAACATATATGTCATCAGGGATCTCAAACGTTGTATTTACCTCAGGCCTCTTTCCTCCCTTCTGTGGCTTCTTACCATCAGCCATTTTCTTCAGTTGAGGAATTTGAACAATCGAATTCTCTGAAGAAGTATGCAACTTTTTTTCGAGGAACGCTGCAAATGAGTTAAGTTGATGAGAACCTAGTGATTCAGCAGCTCACATGTGTACCTATGAATAGAGTATAGTTGCGAGGAATTTGGAGAGGTCATATGCGTTCTCAGAAGGTTTTTCAAAAAGAAGAAGTTTGAGGAATTTGACCAGATGAGTCTTGAAGAATTTCGCTAAGATTTCTTTGTCTTAGGTTCCAGAGATGTGTAGATTAAAAATCCACACATTTGAGGAATCTTGAAGAAAATCATGGCTTAGAGAAATGAATCAAGAACGGATAATATGTGAGGTGTTTTAGTGTGTGACTCTATGAAGAAAAACACCTTTGAAGATTTTGGAGATAATCATTTGAATCAACGAGGGTAGTAAAAGTGACTTTTAATTACCCTGGACGAAGAACACGACGAACTGGAGTGAGGAGATGTGAAGTTCGTCTATGTAGATCTTCCACGCCCTAACTTGGCGGAGGAAGACGGCTACGGCAGCGGCGGAGTGAAGATGTCCGCGGTCGGCGCGAGTACGTCGGCGACGAGGTCGAGGCAGTGAAGCTCTTCCTCACTGGCGGCGATGAAGTAGCGGCGGCACTAGGGTTTGAGAAGCTCGAGCTGGAGAGAGAGGTCGAGCGGAGTAAAAGGAGTGAGGAAGGGAAGGAGGGGTATTTATAGCCACTGTGAAAAAACTGCTCGCCCGAAGAAATTGGATGAGCGTGCCCCTGGACCTTCTCATTCGCATGACATGTGTCACCCACGTAGTGAGAGGTGGAGATCGTGTTAGATCGTGGGTGAGTGGATAAGTTTATCGTGGGATGCGGAACGATTTGAGCGGCAAAGCCGAAAATTTCGATAAGATAGGTTTTAAAGTTCCGTTCGCAATTTCTTCAGCTGACAAGGACACAGTGAAGATTTTGAACGAGTTTCAAATAGAACGCACATGAAGAATTTGTGAACATATTGGGTTGAGTATAGCATAGAGGGGAAGGGTCCGATCACATTCACTTAGCAGAAAACCAACTTGAAGAAATAGCAATAAGTGAATGCTGTAGAGGACATAAACTCATATATATATATATAGGGCTGGACTATTCTGTTACCGGTAACAGAATGTTACCATCGCCCCCTATAAGGCGCGACGCGTCCACGACCGACCCAGCCCCAATCCGACTCGCTTCCTACCGCCAGAGGCAGCCGTCGTAGGCGAGCGAGCGATGGCGGCAGCCGGAGCGAGGGAGCCCGCGGCGCCGTGATTGGCCGGTGACGGATCCGCCGCCGCCTCCTCGTTCCTTCTGTCGCCGGATCCATCGTCGGGGTCGTCATCCCCGCCTCCTGTCTCGCTCCGCCACAGGATCCATCGACATGGCCGTGATCCCCGCCTCCTGCCTCCCTCCATCGTCGGATCCATCGTCGGAGCCGTCATCCCCGCCTCCTGCCTCCCTCCGTCGCCAGATCCATTGTCGGACCCGTCATCCCCGCCTCCTGCCTCCCTCCGTCGCCGGGTCTCCTTCTCCGGGGCAGTTATCCCCACAAGGTGCTTCCTCTACGAACCTCTTCGCCAGACGTCCACCACAAGCAGGTGTTGCGTCAATGGTGCCGCCTCGCAAGAACATGCCAGTAAGACGCCCACGAGAGGTAGAAGAAGAAGATAGTACACTGGAGGTAATGTTTGCTCCCCACGTTTGTGTCACTCCATCAGTTCGCCAGTCCTGCTATGAAGAAGAACCCGATGGTACATTGCAAATGCTAGCATCAGTTCATTGACACCCCTGCCACTTGATGCACGATTAGGATGTCGAGGTTACTGTCAGTGCATCTAATATGCTATCTTCAGTTCAAGTTAAAAAAAAATAACACATATGCGTCAGTCCAGGTATAGTGACAAGGTTCAGCTACCACTGAGAGTTGTATGTTGTTATTCCTAAGAGTAGAAGTCATGTAATTGTGTCAATTCGAACGAGTAACAAAACTGTTACCAAAAAAATATAAAATTGCTACACGATAAGTTCAGTGATACATAAGCTAGCAGTACTTGTAATGTATATGCATTGATGCACGATTAGGATGTCGAGGTTACTGTCAATGCATCTAATATGCTATCTTCAGTTCAAGTTAAAAAAAATAGCACATATGCGTCAGTCAAGGTAGATAGTGACGAGAGAGTGCCACAGTTACACAGTAAGTTCAATGATACATAAACTAGGAGTACTTCTAGTTAGTTGCATAAGTTACAGAAGAACAAAGGAGAAGTCATGCATGAGTTCAATGTCCAGTTTACAAAACAGTGCTAAAAAAACAGTACATCAGTACATCCGTGTTTGAACATGAACGTTCATCGGTTCGACTGAAAATGAAACCAGATTAATCCCAAAAACTTTTGAATGTTGTTTGCAGAAGCATGCAAGGCGGCGCACGCAACAAGCATTTCATGAGCAAAACAGATATGGGGCACCACCTGGTTGGGTAACACCAGAAATACCGCCTGGATATTTCAACAGTACATGCAGATTTGAAGATACACCGCAATCATCAGAAGCATGGACAGGTCCTTCTATATAGCAAACAACAATGTCTGGGAATGCAAGCTTTGCCGCTACTGGGTTGCAACTAGGCCAAGAATATCACCAACAACAAATGTTTTCCTTCCCCAGCGCATGCAAAAAGCCAAGGACAAGAAGGCTTCCACCAGTCGCTCCGTCAACATCAATCATCCATGCTGCAAAAGCAGTTGCGACGGGAAGACCCGGGCAAAAAGACAGAAATTTTGGCCACTCTAGCAGGTTCAAAAGTACAAGATATGAGCCATATAGACAGGAGCAACATCACAATGAATCTAAGGAGAGACGCCCGTACAACAAAAGACGGAGATCTTCGTCATCGTTGCTCCCTCCAAGAGATGCGTTGCTGCATGTGCCAAGGGTGACACCACCGGCGCCCATAAACTAGGGAGAACAACAAACACCAGAGGCAGCGCAGAGCTATACACATGTAAGTATCCATATAGAAAAAAAATACAAGCACAGTCCAACCATGGTGCTGTCACCACCCCATCTAACATTTTTGTTTTGTCACTGTTGTGTGCAGCCACCTGACATTGAAGCTTATGTTCTGCCAAGGCTAGAGATGAGGTTTGAAACTTTCAAAGAAACTAAGAACTTCTACAACGTATATGCGAAGCACACTGGTTTTGCTGTCAGGGAAGGCCCCAAGTTTAAGACCAGAGCCTACCTTTATTGCACGTGCCATGGAGTTTATGAATCAAAGGTGTCTGAAGCAAATAGACAGCGTAACAAGACGACAGCCAGAACTAACTGCGGGGCTAAAATGAGGCTGGAGAAGGAAAAGGATGGAACATTTGTCGTAAAAGAGATAGTCTGGGAACACAACCACAGGCTACAGCTCACCGCGGAAATGCTTGTCTTCTTGCACTCCCACAAAAACTTTGACAAAACAATCTTGAAGTACGTCAAGTACCTGCAGTTCAAAGGAATTGAACACACGCAAATCATGAGCATTCTGGACGGTGATGACCCTGGTAGCTACTTCCTCGAAATGAATGCCAAAGACCTGATTAACCTATAAGTACAAACTTGTTCTCCTCCCATAAACCGCCTACGTCTTTTTTCCTCTGTCAGTACAAACATATCAAGCAATGCATGACCTGACGCCAGTTCAACATGCATTTTTCAATGAACTTTTTATATGCAGGAAAGCAAAGAATTCAGGGATTGATGATGTGAATGATGTCCTAAAGACTGTCAACTTCTTTAGGGAGATGAAAGCTATAAACAGGGAATTCTTCTGTGACATGCAACTCAATGAGTCCGACAGAGTTAAGAACATATTCTGGGCGAACACAAGCTGCCGAGGAGCATATCAGGACTTCGGGGACTGCGTAACGTTTGACACAACATACAAGACCAACAAGTACCATATGCCACTTGGGGTGTTTGTCGGAACTAACAACCACTTACAGACTACATTCTTTGGTTTTGCCCTGATAAGAGATGAGGATGCAGATTCATTCAAGTGGCTGTTCAGGACATTTTTAAGGTGCATGAGAAGGAAGGCTCCTACATGCATTCTCACAGGTACACCCGCTAAAACCACCCCCAACCACCACCCCCCTACCAAAAAAGAAATGGAAAATAACACAGTAAAATGTTGTGTTAGTTGTATTGGTATATATGCACAACCATCTGCTGACCACTCCGAGTCTATTTTCTCATTACCAGACCAGTGCCGGGCAATGGCTTTGGCGATCGCAGATGTTTTCAAGAACATAGTACATAAGCTATACCGCTGGCACATTATGAAGAAGTACAGGGAACACCTCGCGTACCTGTATTTCCTGCACGAGGACCTTAAGGATGAATTCACATCAATTCTCAACTGGCCCCTCATGCCAACTGAGTTTGAGGATGCCTGGAAAAGACTCATGGATAAGTACAACCTCCACGATGATGCCACAATGGTGGGCATGTGGAACGAGCGTGAGAAATGGATATCAGCCTACTTCAAAGAAATTTTCTGCGTCAAAATGACATCCACACAGTGAAGTGAGAGCATGAACTATGTGCTCAAGAAGAACTACATAAATGAGAGACATAACCTACACCGGTTTGTCAGCCAGGTAAACTCCTGCGTCAAAACCAGGAGGCAGACAGAGAACCAGGAGACAATGGGTAACCGGGTATAGCTCTATCACTTGTCGTAAGACAAAAAATTACATGCTTACTAAAGTAAAAACTTTCTTAGAAGTTTTTCCTGCAAGAAAACTAACAATTTGGTCATCATTCTTGCATCTGCAGAAGCAACAAAACACGCTGACCTTCTATGGGTTTGACACCCAGATGGCAAAGCTGTACACGCGAGCTATGTACAGCGAGATCAGAGATAGGCTAAAACTGAGCACTCTCTTCACGGCGACAGAGAGGGAAGAGCCCACAAAGTACCTAGTGCGCTACAACCACCCGCAAAAACTGTCTGTGTGGGCTCAGCACGCGTTCCAGGTGGTTGCAGACCCCGTGGGAGAAACATATGAGTGCGAGTGCAGGCTATGGGACCACACAGGTGAGGACTACAAAAAAGATGTTACATACTGTACTACTTTTTTTGCAAAGTTTATGTTCGAATGAAATGACAAAAAACATGCACCTCTTCCAAAAACAAATACAGGTCTTATCTGCGTGCATGTCCTGTGCATGATGCAGACAATTAAGGCTGAAAGCGTTCCAGAGAAATACATACTCAGGAGATACACCAAACGCCCGAACATCCAGCCAACATTTGACAGAAATGACTTGAGGACAGTAGCATCAAACAAGGCATCCCAATACTACATTGAAAGCTCACTGCTGACGCTGAACATGAGGGTGCACAGAAAAATCTTGAGAAGCCAAGAGCAAATGGCAAGGACGCGGGTCGTCATGGACAAACTTGAACAAGAACTCGACGCCATGCATTCTGCTGAAAATGGAGGTGTCGCAGACAATGAAGCCATTGAGCAGGATATTGCTACAATGTTGTCCGAGATGAACCATATGGGAGCTATTGACCCGTTTGAGAATGAGGAAGAGGAGTAGTAGCAACTGGAGCCTGCCCGTGTGCACACTCAAGAGCACCGACAAACTCACATGCAAGATCATGAGCTTGATGGTGTTGTAGGCGAACGACATGACAATAGCACATCCTACCAGCAGCAGCAGGAAAGGGTGATTAAACCCCCAATATTCTCAAACACAAAGGGGAGGAAGAGCAAGACGCAAGCAGCGAAAGCTGCGAAAGCAGCAGCCAAAAAGCCACCACGCCCCATCAAGCGCGTGGAATTTGGCCCGGACGGCAAACCCCTTGGGGTAAGGGCATGCGGATTCTGCAACGTCGTGAGCAACCATAACTACCACATGCCCACTCCGCACAGATGGCACTGTCAACAAGAACAAGCAGATTGGAGCCACCCAGCTTTCTACCAATGGAGACAACACATGTAACAGCTACACTTGCCGCAAGTGTGGCGGAACTGACGGACATAATGCCCGCACGTGCAAAGTGGGCAAGGAGGTCAGTGGAGCTGAACAAAAACAGGGCAAGGTACAGAGTTCCAAGCAATCAAATGAAGACGATGAAGAAGAAGAGTTTGATGAGAATGACGGCCAATCAGACGAAGACAATGAAGATGATAGTGTCGGGGGTGAGGAAACTGAAACTGACGATGAAGCTGCCAAGGCTCAACCTGGAAAGAGCGCCGGCAAGGCACAACATTCGGGGACAATTAGGAGAAGCTCAAGACCGAACAATACATAGTGGTTATCCTGCTGCGTCAACTAAAAAATAACATTGTAGTCTCAGTTGAATCGGCACACAATGAGGAAGCATTTCACAAAACACTGTCGTTTACCAAAACTTATTTAGCTTTATCGTTAATTTCTCGATCAGAACTAAAGTTATTTTTTAGTTTCTGATTTGTGCCCGCTGGAGCAGTGACATTATTATGTAAACCATTTGATAATCATTTTGAATGCAGTCACAAAATACGTTTGAAAAAACTTATCTGGATATATCCGACGCAAAAGGCTACTATGAACCAGTAACTCATAAAAAAATATGTCAAGGAAAATTTTAAACTCTTGTAGCATATCAGTACTGATAACTCTCAGTCGTCAGTACAAGGCAGAGTACACATCAGTACTGATATAATTTCTGATTTATGCCCACTGAAGCAGTGACATTATTATTTAAACCATTTGATAATCCTTTTGAATGCAGTCAAAATAAAATTGAAAAAACTTATCTTGATATATCTGACACAAAACGCTACTGTCAACCAATAACTGAGCAAAAAAAATGTCAAGGAAAAATTTAAACTCTTGTATTACATCAGTACTGATAACTCTCAGTCGGCAGTACAAAAGGCATAGTAATAACAAACACACCAGTGAACGACTGGAAAAAAATCATTTTGAAAAAACAAAGCTATGCCTGATCCTACCAGTCCCAATTCAGAAAGACCATCAGTACATAAAAAATAATTACCTCAAGAAAATTCGAATATAATACATCCTGTACTGGTGAAAATCTAATTTATCTGTAAAAAATACTCACGGGTTATCTTGATATAAACAATCCTTTAAAAAATATGAAAATTGTTTTAAAAAACCATTAGCACCACACATAGTATCGCTGGTATTTGGTACGTTCAATTACACTTCAATCACCAGTCCGAGTACGACAGTAGAGGAGTTCAGACCTCCACCAACACCGACACTGACACGTGCAAGTGGGATAAGCAGCTGATAAGTACAGCTTGACTATACGAATCGGTGTCACAGTAAAATGCCATCATCACCACCGCAGAGACGTGCAAGTGGGGTTTTGCAGGTCATAAGTACAGCTTGACAAGACTAGTCAGTTCAACAGTAAAAAACCATTTAACTTGGACGGTTAGTTCTTCCACGCCACCACCCACGCCACCCACTGGGCGGTTGCCACGACGAAGTGCAAACGGCGACCCCCACGACCACTACACACACGCCCCCGACGAACCGCCTCCCACACACCACCGTTGGTGCACTGAAAAAATACCCCATTGTCTTCCATCTCTCCCTCGTTCCCACAAACCACCATTGCCGCTTCCATTTCCACTGCACACAAACCTCCAGCGTCTCTCTCCAAAGCCCACAGTTGCCGGAGGAAGGCCATGGCGGAGGAACCGTCCGCCAAGCGTCATCATGCCAAGACGTCGGACAAGAGGAGCAACCTCGTCGACATTAACGTCCCCGGCAAGAAGCGCGACTACACCTGAACGCTCAAAGGGGTTGAGCTCCACGGCAAGGAGACGTTGGAGATCGTCTGCACCAGCGAACCAGACAAGGCCGACGAGGTGATCTCCAGGCTCTGGAGGAAGCTTGGCGGCAGGATTCGTAGGATCATCGGCGTTGGTGTGCACTACACCAACGAATATGAACCTCCCCAGATGGCAGCAGTCCTGCAGTTGTGCATCGACGAACTCTGCTTGGTGTACCACATCGCAGCGGCCACAAAATGGTGAGCAATCCTACTCATTTGCCCTGCATATGGTTTATCTGTTTTATTAGTACCGTATCCTGAAAATTTAATCACACTTGTTTCCCAACTAGATGTACTAGTGTGGTTTGTGAAAAGTGGCTGCACTACTGCATTTTCTCAAGTAGATATACCATAAAATGTATTTTTGAACCTGATACACTAGATTACTATTTGGAAAATCTTGCGGAAGATTAAATTCTGAAGTTGATCGACTAGTGTAGTTTCTGGAGTTGATACAATAGAGTAGTCTATGCACTCGATGTATTAAAAAAGATATTTCTGAACTTGATGTAGTGAAGTATTTTCTGAATTTGATGTAATGTTATTTTCGTAAGAAAATAAACTAAGGACTTGGTGAAGCACTGGTTCTGTGTTATCCTATTTCAACAAAAGTAGACTAAACATGCGGAACATACAACATTGACTGAAACTATGTATAATCCAAGAAGAAGAATAACCTGATGTACTTAATTTAATTTCAAAACATTCTTTACTAGTTTTTGAAGTACGTTCATCCATTGTTTATCCTACATAAACAACTACTTCATGGATTCATCACTTGTAAAACAAAACAAAATGGATAATTCAAACATCAAAGTAATGCTGATATTCAAAATGTCGCTGCCCTTGCAGGCCCAAGCGCCTGACCGACATGCTGTAGCATGACAAGTTGTTCACATTTGCCGGTTTCAGCATTGAAAGCGACAAAGAGAAGCTGAAGTTGTCCGGTATGGAGATCAACCCCAACAAGTTCATAGACATTCAGCGCAAGTGGAGAGTTCCATACACCGGAAAAGAGTACGACTCCTTGACTGATGTTGCAGCCAGCATCATCCACCCATTCTACAAAGGCATGAAGAACAAGATCAACACGCAGGAAGACTACAAACTGTGGGGGACAAGCGAGCTGCCAGACAACCTCATCGAGTACGCAGGAGTAGATGCGTACGCCGCGTATAAGTCATGGTTCATGATCGACTACATCACAGATGGTTCGGAATTTGTGAAAGAGCGAGAGGCTAACAACTTCTACGACCACCCCTATTGCCCCTTTACGGGATGAAGATACATCAGAGCATGCCTTCGTTTTACTTCCGCTTGTGCTTGCCTTTTATCTTGTTGTTTCATATTAGTATTTTGCTCTTGTTGGGTTGAACCAGTATGATTATATCGTGCTTGTCATGTTTGAACAAGTTTAGTTATGTCATCAAGTACAATGTTTTGCTTATCTCATTATATAAGTTTGGTTTGGTAGCTTCGTATGTTGTTAATCCATCATTTCAAAATTGAAAAAGTAGCTTCTGAATGGAACGTTGTCGTTGCTCTAAAGTACTAGTTATGATGCAACTAATCACACAACGTTGTTCCATGTCAGTACAACTCAGTACACTTGATCATACATTACATACTTACTACAATAAAAAGTACAAAGAAGCATCAGTCCGTAAGCGCTACTATGAATGCACTATCAGTACAACTCAGTCTACATGCAAGTACCATAGTTCTGGAAATGACACCAGAAGACACTTGAGAATAATCACAAAAACAAACACAAAAAAGAAGGCAAAAAACTCAAATGAAAAAGATTACACTCACACAAAACTGACAAGAACTAGAACAAAAAGTATGAGTCCAAGTTACTGGAGGAGTCAAGTACTAGGTTCAAACAAAACAAAAAAATTGACCGCCCAAGGTCAGGAGCAGGCCCTGACAATGCTAGATACTTGAACTCGAGCCCGTGGGCGAATCCCTAGTAATCCGCACAACGCAGGACACGTCGACCAGGGCCCACAGGTCAAGAGAGAGAGCGAGCGCCGTGTATAAGCACTCAGGTAAGTGTTTAGAGGAGTTCGACTGGTGAGCGTCGGCTGCGCTTATAAACAGGTTCGAAGCCCCCTCGACTAGCGAGGTGGGACTAAACCCAGAGCGCACGCGCACGACGCACTGCACAGGCGCGCGGACGAGCTATCTGGGCCGGAAAACGGCCCAATAGCCTCTACATCGTCAACAAAACACCCCACCAAATAAGCCCGGCTATACAAACCAGAGGGCGGGACAAAGAAATATAAACCACAAGAAAAATGTTTGTCAATTAACCTCTACAAGAAAAAAGGAAAAAATATGATACAAAAACAATGAACCTCTAAAAAGAAGAAAACTTAATAGCCTTTCTGTTAAATGTACATAATTTAAAAAACAGAATTAAATATTACTTTCAAGTTCAACTACTAAAACTAAAAAAGTTCAAAACATATAATGTTTGTCAATTATGCTAAAATTCTTATTTATATAAAAGCTAACAAGTTCAACTACTAAAACTAAAAAAGTTCAAAACATATAATGTTTGTCAATTATGCTAAAAATCTTATTTATATAAAAACTGACAAGTTCAACTACTAAAAATCTAAAATTTCAAACATATAATGTTTGTCAAATATGCTAAATTTCTTATTTATATAAAAACTGACAAGTTCAACTACTAAAATTCAAAAAGTTCAAATAGAATTTATTTGTCAATTCTGCTAAATTTATTATTTATATATAATCTGTCCACACCACAATGAACGATTTGCTCGTAAAATAATCTCAAACCCCCACCCCCAACCTAAGTTATAAAAAAATCAGTTCAAACATACATACAACATCAGTACTAAAACAGCAGGATCAATCAGGCCACTCGCAACACTGTGACATCAATTTTCAAACCCATGCACTGTTTGAAATTACAATTCAGTTCACACAGTACTAAAACATAAGTGCAGTAAAAATGAAAATACAAAAACTATAAAGGCCTAACTTAGGTTTGTACAGATGAAAATAAAATAAGTACAAGTTTTGAGCAACAACTCCCAGGGCACTGAAAAAATGTTTTGACATACACTAGTGTATAAAGGCTTCAATAGAAAAACAATACTTAAACATCCACACAGAAAAACATCACAGATCCATACGTCACCTAAACAGTGCAAAATGCCATCATCACAACCACAGAGACGTGCAAGTGGGATTTAGCAGATCGTAAGTACAACTTGACAAGACTAATCAGTGCACCAGTAAAAAACATTTGTCTTGGACGGTTAGTTCTTCCAGGCCACCACCCGCGCCACCCACTAGGCGGTTGCCACAACGAAGTGCAAACGGCGACCCCCACGACCACTACACACACGCCCCCGACGAACCGCCTCCCACACACCACCATCGGTGCACTGCAAAAAAAACCCATTGTCTTCCATCTCTCCCTCGTTCCCACATAGCACCATTGCCGCTTCCATTTCCACTGCACACAAACCTCCAGCGGCTCTCTCCAAAGCCCACAGTCGCCGGAGGAAGGCCATGGCGGAGGAACCGTCCACCAAGCGTCATCATGCCGAGACGTCGGACAAGAGGAGCAACCTCGTCGACATTAACGTCCCCGGCGAGAAGCGCGAGTACACCAGAACGCTCAAAGGGGTTGAGCTCCACTGCAAGGAGACGCTGGAGATCGTCTGCACCAGCGAACCAGACAAGGCCGACGAGATGATGAGTAGGCTCAGGATGAAGGGCGGCGGCTTGTATCCGAGCTTCATCGGAGTTGATGTGGAGTACATCGACGAGGAAAAACCTCCATAGATGGCGGCAGTCCTGCAGTTGTGCGTCGAGGAACTCTGCTTGGTGTACCACATCGCAGCAGCCACAAAATGGTAACCCATACTACTGTTCATTCATCTGTTGTACCAGTACTAGTCACTAAAAACTTAATTAAAAATTGTTTCCCAACTAGATGAACTACTATAGTCTATGAAGTGGACACACGATTACATGTTTATCAAGTTAAATGCATTTCTGAAACTGTGAAGTGGATTGTTTCACCAGATTAGCATCTGAAAAAAAGTTTATAGCATTCTGAACTTTATGCACCAAATTAATTTCTGAACTTGATGAACTAGCATAGATTCTGATCTTGATGCACTAGTATAGTTTATAGAATTGATGTATTAAAAGATCTTTGGTGAAGTGGTATAGGTCCATATCTTGATGCACATGTTTCTCAAACTAATTTTTGAACTTGATATAGAATTAATGCACAAAGAAGTATCAAGCACTGGTATAGGTCTTTTATTCAACAAAAAAGAAAACTAAACTTGAATCAAGCAGCGCATCTATCATTGACTCTGGTAAAATGATTCTCTAATTTGGTGAAGCATTTGGTAAAGCAAAAGAAGATAGCAAAAAATAAAAAATAACACGATGTAGTTGAATTTAATTTCAGGACTTTGTGTACTAGTTTCTGAACTACATTCATGCATGACTCATAATATATAAGCATCTACCTCATGGATTATCACTTGTAAAACAAAAAAAACAGAAGAATTAAATCCTCAAAAAAGAAGACTAATCTATAAATGTGTGTCTCCCCCCTTGCAGGCCCAAGCGCCTCAAAGACTTCCTGCGGGAGGAGAAATTGTACACATTTTTTGGTTTCAGCATTGGAGGTGACAAGCGGATGCTGCAGGAGTCTGGTTTGGAAATCAACCCCAACAACTTCATCGACATGCAGCGCAAGTGGAAAGATCCAAAGACTAGAAAATACTACGACTCCTTGGCCGATGTTGCAGGCGGCATCATCCACCCATTCTACGAAGGCATGAAGAAGAAGATGAACAGGGCAGACCACAAACTATTGGGGAACAGCCCGCTGCCAGACAACCTCATCACGTACGTAGGAATAGATGCGTACGCAACGTACAAGTCATGGAAGACAATCGACAACATCGTGACAGGTTGGGATATTTCAAAAGAGCAGGAGGCTGACCCCTACTACCACTGCAACTTCGCGGATGAAGATGCATGAAAGTCTGCATTTGTTATGTTGAACCAGCTACCTTATGATGTGTGTGTCCTTAGTATTGTTGTTTCAGATTTGTAGTTTGCTTTCGTTATGTTGAACCAACTACCTTATGCTATGTGTGTCAGGGTTTGAACAAGTTTTCCTATGTCTATCAAGTACATCGTTTGCTTATGTCGTCCAACAAGTTTGCTAGCTTCCTATTTTGTTCATCCATCATTTGAAGTTGAAGTAGGTTGAAGTTGAAACTTGATGGCTGCCACGCAGCACTAGTCATGGAGAAAAAAAATAACACATGAATATTTTCGCAAAAACAAAAAAAAGTGGCAGACTAACTAAGGACAAAAGCAAATAGTAGCCTTCGACGCTCAGTACAGCTTAGACATGAACGCTAGTACTATCACGCTAAAAAAAATCAGTTTTTAGTTTCAGACGAACACTAAAAAAACTAAGTTTCAGCCGAGGACAACATTGAGTACTAAAAAGCATCATGGTAAAAAGTAGTTAGAAATTCACTGAGTACTGCATCAGGAAAAGCAAAGAAACACCAGTACGTATTTCCTAGTCACTAGCATCCTAGGACTGAAAAGTACTAGTACAGTTGAACACACGGTACGTTCATTGTACAAATATATAAAAAGGAACGGGAAGCTTCAGTTCGCATTCCTTAAAACAGTGACATACTAAGAATTAACAGTGGCAATACAACTGAAATCTCAGTACAACATAGTCTATACAGCAAGTGCTAGGATTATACCAAACATTGCCTGGAGAAGAACCACAACCTAGAAAAAAAGAAGGCCAAAAACTAAATCAAAAAAATATAAATTCAACAAAAGAGAAAAATCACAAGAAACACAACAGAAGACATGCTAGCATCAAACAACACAAACAATAAATAATTAATCAAAAGTACTAGCACAATTGGAATCTCAGTACAACTAAGTTTATTCGGTAAGTGCTATGATGATACCAATTAATGCATTGAGAAATAAATAGTTTTGAACTTAATAGGACTATCTCTTAAACGTAGCTAATTTAAACCAGTACTTTAACTCTTACTATGAAGTTCAACTACTAAAGTTCAAGAAGTTCAAAAAGAAATTTGGCACTAAAATTTTGAAAGCCTTACGCTGAATGAGACTTCAAATCAGTACTAACAGAACTATATCATAAGTACAAGAAAACGAGAGTACAGAAACTATAAAGGTCCAAGTTAGGATGGAATCACATAAAAATAAAATAAATCTCACTTTCTGAGCAACAACTCGAAAATACACTTGGAAAAAAATTGTTTTCAGTTCAACTACTATATAAATCTTTAGTACAAAAAAAACTTAATCAAAACGAATTCCCGATGAAACATTGTGCCACACTTAAAACACAACACAAAATGTACTAGTTATTACATAGTACTCGACAAGACATCAAACACTACAAAATAGAGCCTACAATGTTTTCAAGAGATATATCACACAACTACCCAATTCACTATGCAAATGATGACCATTTATCCTATGCATCAGGAGCCAAAGCCTGAACCTCCTTGGGAAGCTTCGTCACCATAAGATGGTTATTATGATTGAACACAACTCTATACAGATCCTCAGCGTTCCAATCAACAATTCGTGGCTGCAAAACAATAAAAAAATTATCAAAAATCATGACACATAAAAAAAGGATGCACAATAAGCCAAAAACAAAAAGTGAAAAGCTCAACAAGAAACCCACATCATTATCTCGAATGTTCTCAACGATCTTTTCACCATCATAGCATCCCGCATACTTCAGAGTATAATGGCCACATTCATTCGGCCCTTGAACTGGAACCTTGACAAACGTTGGTTTCTTTGCAAACAGCTCCCAATTGGGCTGCTTGCTCGCATTGTACTGAGCATCACCATACACAACCTTCATTACTTTGACCAATCTAGAAATCTGTAAAAAAACAAAACAACCCACACAGTTTTAGTTCTCAGAAACAGCAGAAACAAAGATGAAGAAATATTAATCCAGTATAGATAATAAATGTCACTCACAATCTTCTCGCAGTCTTTGTGATAGGTGTTCTTCGAAGGACGGTGGTTCTTCGGATAAGTTAAAGAGTCAAGGATGTCAACGCTACTTCGGTACCGATTCATGACATATAAGGAATAGTGGCTCACTTTCCTATCCTTTGATAAAACCATAGGCTTGAATAGAGGCATCATGATCTAAAAACAAATGACCAAAAAAGAGATGTTAAATATTCAAAGTAAAAACCAGCATCACAACAAACAAATAAAAACCAAAAATCAGCTAGTAGATCTCACAAGGTCGGCACTGAGCAAGTCTTCATTAGCTTTAACATAGCTCTTGAAATCTCTCGCTGCACTCTCCACAATAAACACTTTATTTTCATCCTCGTAAAACGAACAGTCAAGCACAACCTGCAAAAAAGCCAAAATAGAAAATTGACAGCGGAAAAAGAATCAACAAGCAGAGTATTATTAAAAATTGTAAAAACAATAGACAGTCTTCTTCAACATAAAAGAAACCAATCTGATTGATTACCGTGATGAAATATGGACTCAGCAATATCCTTTTCCCAGATGCGAAATCAGCATTTCTATCAGGATCTTGCTTCCAATCATCAATGAGGAAGTTAATTACATCACCCTCCATCATTTGCCTAGGTGAAAAAACTTCTCAGATGCGATTCCCAGTGAAGTTAGTTACGTTTCCATCAGGCTGAGGTATCATTGAGAATGTATTCCTGCAGCAAACACAAGAACAAAAAGAAGGAGAAGCAAGATAAGGCATTCATAGCAGTTCGAGTTGTATAAAAAGGAATAGTTCAGGCCATATTTATCTAGCAGTTACAAACAACAGAAGAAAAGGAAGAGGAAAAAATAATGAGAGATACTCACTCGCCATACTTCTCATGCCATTTATTACTAAGCAACAGATTATACAACCTGCGAGCCTTGTCCAGGTGAGGGAATTTATAAGGGTGAAGCTGCTGCACAGGGGAGCAAAACTTTATAGGAGCTCTGGGCGCACGCTTCGTGCTTACAACATTGCCAGAATCCAAAGCGGGATCTTTCCTAGCACCACCAGCTCTACGAGCCACTATTCCAGCAAGGGGAGATAAACCTTTGGCAGCAGCGCTCCTCATGACTCTTCCAATGCCAGCAACCTTGTCAAACACATCATCATCACTGTCTATCAATTCCACAATGGGATTCTTGGGTGTAGTAGGGCTATCTGCACAAGCAGCCGAAAACCTCTCAGAGCTCCCAACCGCCCCTTCATAACACCAGATCTTGTCTTTTCGGGAGAATGCCCCTGGCTAAGATCAATAGCTACGCGCTCGAGCTCCAAGAACTGGCTACCAAAGAACCTGTAGTCAAGCTCACCAAGATCCAGCCACTCACCTTGAAAAAAATAAGACCGCACAAAGTGTAAGTTCAAATACATATTTCATGAAAGTACTAATAGAGAAGTACAAGCTGCAAAAAAATTACAAAAGTCCATGCACACGTACAGGGTTCGATGCCAAACAAACCCCGGAAGTCAACATCAAACACATCGCTAGTTGTGCAGGTATACAGCAAAGTCTTCCTAATGTCCAAAATGTCTTCATGGCTATAATCGGCCATTTCAATTACACCATCCTCCCGGCAATAATAGGTCTTGCAGTTTTGTAGCATAAAGAATCCACAATCATGCCTGTAAACAAAGGAAAAATCAAAAAAATGGTACAACACAAAATCCAAAAAATATAGGAACAACATCCTCTATCAACAAAAACAACCAGCAAAAATCATTAAAAATGGATACACACGTGTTTTCCTGCTGAGGCACCCACACAAACTCGCAAGAGAAACCATCAATATGCGCCAGTGAGAACGATTTGGCCCTGTCTACACTGGACTCCCTCCAAAGCTTCTTTATATTATCTGTCATATTCCTTAAGAATCTAACTGCATCACCACAGGTTTCATCACGGAGTGAATCAAGACACTCGAAACGACGGAACTTCAAATTCAGAACAACCAAGCACCAATGCCCAGATACTTCACTAGGCTTCATGGTAGCCACAAATGACGGCGGATCAAATGTAGGGAAAAGAAGCTGGAAAAAATCGCAGAGGAAAAATGAATTTACCAAATAATAAAATAAAAGAGGGAAATTGAAATTCATAAGTACAAACAAAAAAATCAAATAATCATAAAGAAAATTATATCCACCGCCCAAAATTGAGGAACAATCATATTAGTTCAATTCCCTTGCAACAATAAGTACAGCTTTAATAAAAGAAGCACAGATCAAGTTCATTCCCCACACCTGCCAAAACTGCAAAGAAAACATGACAGTTCTAGTTAATGAGTACAAAAAGTCCAAGTTCACTTACTTGGTCAAAACCATCAGCACCTGATCTTGTGAACCAATTTAGCGCATTGGAATCAATATTTCCATCACGGATCTTGGTCTGTTGTACAAAAAGAACAACAATAGTTAGAAAATTGGCAAAACAAGTTATCATCCTATTTACAAAAAAAGCAAAATACTGACCGTCACCCATCTGGGAACTATCAACTTGTCAGTGTCTCAGTACTTCTGACGTAGAGAATATAAAACAACATCAGCACTGTCTGAGTTGAGCATGCCAGTGGGGACAAACGCTTTAGCAATAGAACCAACACTGGCATCACATTCTTTATTTTGAAACATCGGCTTGTGACTAGAAAAACACAAAAGATTACATGAATTAAAACTACTGCAACAACAACAAATAATCAAACTAGAGAAAGAAAAGGAGACAAAAAATGGTACGGGCAAAATCCCAAACTAACCATTTCGTACGGTTTGTGTGCAACCTCGTAACAGCGAAGAAAAACGTATCAACCTTAACAACACTAGAAGAACGCCCGTGCGTTGCAACGGTGCCACATTAACTTTAAGAGTTCAATATTAATCATGTTAATAATACATTTAATATTCTCATACATATCAAGTGACACTGGCGACCTTTTTTGTCAATTTAGCAACGGGCTCAGTTGCAACGGGCTCTTTATACATATCAGACAACTCGCTACTACTTAAACTACAACTATGGCTACCAATATTTTTTTGTCAATTTAGCTCAGCAATAGTGCCTGGCTTAATAGACTGCTTTGCATTCACCCCCTCAGAAGACAGAGAGAACCAACTCAACATGTCAGAAGATTAACAAAAATTTCATTTGTATGGCATGAACATATAGCAGGAGCACCAACACATAGATCAGTAGAGAGCAGAGCACAGCATGCACACACTCGGGCCATCTATATCATACACACACAGCAACGCACACACGCATCACGCTGGCATACACATACAGAAAAGCAGGCACACACGCATCATGCGCATTGGCCGGTGCGACGCACGCAGAGCAAGTACGTACGCATGGAGAGCAAGCTAGCAAGCACGCACGCGTCCAACCCCGCCGCTGCATGCGCTGGCAGAAGGTGAGACAGCAAGGGAGACTGCACATTGAAGGTGTCCATGCAAGGCTGGAGGTGCTGGGCCGGCAACGGCGGTGTCAGGATGGCGCTTGATTCGTTCCCGGTGGCGTGGAGCTTGGGGCGGCAACGCGACGATAGCTAGTGCTCGGGGATGGGGGTTTGGGGCGGGGGCAGTCGACCCGATGGCTGGCGAAGTTAACGGGCTCGGGCGGCTGGAAATTCGGCGGGTGGCGGCGGCACAACGCGAGGATGGGATAGGCGGAAAACCTAGCGGGCGTTCAACTACCAATACCCACGCCTTTTTAGGGGAATTGCTTGTGAAAATAACGTGTGACGACGACTTAGCAAGCGGATCCCCTTAAAAAAGACATAGCGAGCAGATTCCCTTAAAACTGGTAGGAATGGATACGATTGATGACGTTGATAAATAGTGGTGAATGTTGGCCTAATTTACTATCATCATGCATGGAAACGAATCATCAAGAAAAAGAATACTTCCTATTACTACACTCATAGGAAGCTTCCTAATCTCTGCTACCAAACAGTTTCTGCCCAAACAAGGAAGGAAAGTTATGGACGTGATTCGAAAGGAAACAAACGTTATGAACATTAATTGTGATTGATTGTGATTGATTCTTTTACATAAAGACATTACTAAATAATTTGCGTCAGTATGGAAAGTTCTGATCCATTCAGTTTTTTTCGTTGTGTGAGAGGGTGAAGTGAAAATAAACCGATGAAGTGGGGGAGGCGATGAAAAAAATCTACGACGGTTAACCTATGAAAAAAAACCGGACGGAAGTGGTGGGACGAAAAAAACCTGGAAGCGAGACTACCAACTGCTCCATTAGGAGTAGAGATTACCACTTTCTGCTTGCAGAAAATGATGAAAAATAATAAGTTCAATAACTACAAGAGAACATGTCCAAAATGCCAAAATTCAGAAGTACACCCCATTTACAAGTCCTTACCTGGACTATCAGGGTTTGACGACGACGGTAGTTCCTGTGATGAGACCATTATGCCTCCAGTTTCAGGGTTTGACGATGGAACATCTTGAGAGGACACCAATATTGATGCGCTTTCAGGGTCTGTAGAAAGAAAATCCTGGGACGACAAGAGCGCCTCCTGCGTCAAGGGGTCAGAAGAAATTGACAGAAGTAAATCATCATCCTCGGATGGCACCTCCTCCACGCTAGAAGCATATTTCAATGCATCACCGTAATCAAGACCTCTAGGCGGGAAATTCTCCGGCGGCAAATCTTCACAACCAGAAACATTTTCATTCCCAGCAATACCAACACCAGGCGATTTGGCATCAAGTATGCTGGCAGCACCAGCATCCTCATCAGCAACTTTGGTACCAACATTGCACCCACTACTCAATGGAACATCATGAGCATCGTCTCCACCACTAAGGACAACTTCACGCTCAACAATAGTAATCTGATGAATATAAAAATTCAGGAAAAAGTAAATAATATGAACAAAACTAACAATGAAAAATAAGCTACCAATAGGTGCACAGGAAAATAAACCTTGGAAGCATTCACAGCAACATCATCAAACTTGTTGCTGCTAACATTCAAAGAGACATCACCAACAGGCAAACAAGGCTCATCGCCAACAATAGGACCTTGATTCAAATGTAATGAGACAAAAAAACAATGCTATTATGAGCAACAATAAACGGTGTGGGATAGAAAAATGAACAAGCAAGACACATCGGTGCGCATGAAATTTTAAGAAAATATTAATAAACACAATGAAAATAAAAATAACCTTGCACTTATCAGTGGATAGATCATTAACTCCACCGTCAATAGTAGCCTCAACATTATGACTGGTCTCCTGCATGAAAAGAAAAATTAATAAACAGATGTAGATCAGGAAGTTCAACTAGAATACTGATAGCACAACAACATAGTAAAAACATACAAACAATGAGGACTGACTCACATCAACAACAGGGTGCTGCGAGCCAACATCGTTTGTACGCTGATCAGAAACATTAGCCTCAGTACCATCATCAGCCCTGCTGTCGGTGCCAGCAGCCTCATCGTGATCAATCTGCATGAAAGAAAATTATTAATAAATAGATGAACATGAGGAAGTTCAACTACAACACTGACATCAGGACAACAACATAAAAATTGCAAAACACCAAGGACTGACTCACATCAACATCAGGACGCTCAAAGCCAACATCATTCGTTTCGTGGTCAAAAACATTAGCCTCAGTACCATCACCAGCCCTGCTGTCGGTGGCAGCAGCCTCATCCTGCTCAAACTGCTTGATAACAACATTTTCACTTTCTTCATATGGCTTGCAGCGAGAGTTTTGCATAGTTCTGAAATGCTTCATGTTGTTCAACAGGCGAACCGAGCTCTAAACTAGATTAGCGGCACCGTCGCGCATATCACTGATTAAAATTCTCTCCATCTCAATGTAGTCAACAGATTCCTCAGCGTTAAATTGATGACCTTCAGGAAGGATACCATTGATACAGCTCAAACGCTCAACTGTCGTTGGGACCTTTTGCAGCTTAGAACACACATTACTTAAGATATGCTCAGCGCGCTTCAACGCTGAAACAGCAACATCAATACCAAAACCCTGCCTCTGTGAAGCACTAACATTACTAGGGCCAGGGGGTATAACCAGCACCCTCAACACCACGGCCATCCCTCAACTCATCGGGCAGAGATGAAAACTTCGGAACCTGAGACGACGGCATCTCCAGGACTGGCCGTTTATACACTCGGAAAAAAACAACCTCCTCTTGAGTTTTCCACTACAAACAAAAGGGAAAAATAGTTAATCAATCAACGCAACACATAGGGAAAAATAAAATCATGATATTAACAGATTTAAAATCAACACCACTAATAAAACTATAACTGTCATTGCCAATTTGTTAGTATTTACCAACAGGCCAATTGAACAAAGTTATTCAGTTCAACCAAACACGAAACAATAGTACTAAAAATCCATACCTAAACCATATAAAATATAAACAGACAACTCTACAGTACACACCGGAAAATAGCTATACCTAAAAATAAAAAAAGGTCTGCAAGAGACAAAACAAACAAAACTCACCGGAAGCTTCCCAAACACCCAAGTCTTTGGATCTGCATTGCCTTTTTTATCAAATTTGCATTAACTAGATCAGAAAGCTTGGCAGGATCCATGTAACATATGCGGGGGACTCGCATGTCAGGCTCCGCAGTTTTGCCACGGATAAGACAGTCAAGGTACATTAGTACAGGCCCTATGGCACAGCCTGTGATTGCCTTCCCCATGGTATGACCACTTTGGTACTTGGCAACAGCCCTTCTAAGCTCATCAACCATCAGCTGGCAATAATCCATATTAGCCATGTCCTCAAAGACGAGACCCTTAAACATTGCTGCCTCTCTGGAAACACGCGGGGCAAATCCAGGCAACACAACCTTCATAAACACAATAATGAAGAACACTTTCAGAGCAAGGTCATCTTTGCTAGGATCCTTGACGAGCACCTTGAGCTTATTCCTCAAATCCTTTGTCTTGATATCTTTGTCCCTGCTAATGTCAAGCTCCGATCTTAACTTCATCAGAGCGTCATCATATCCGTCCTCTGACGGCCTTGGCGCAGAACAACCACCACGAGGGAAACCAAATAATTGATGTATACAACCGCTAGTGATGTGAAGCTTATTATTAGCCTCACCCATGTCAAGAGTCATTGTATCACAATCTATCCACAGGTACAAAACTCCCATCAGAGGGCGGGAAATGTTAGACTTCACCCTCCACCTGAAGATAGAACCAAAACCAGATGCATGAACCCTAGCCACATGCCGACTCTCGAGCAATTTAGCACAATCTTCAACCTCTCTCAACGAACATCGCACAGTTAAATTCAATTTCCGTTGGTCACCTTCATCCAAGTCAACTTTTCCGGCATTGCCTCCCACCGGCTTGACTGGACTCATGACGCTAACAGGCTGTAAATGAAAACAAAAAATCCACACCTTAAAAAATGAATATAGAAAACAACAAAAGCATATGAATGCAAGTAAAAAGAAAAAGAAAAGATTGCACAAGTTCAACTATTAAAACAACATCAGTACCACCCCTCAATCGATGCAAACAATGATCAGCCTAACCTGGCCGCAATACCAGCCGAAACACAATTAAATCATTGCAAGTAAAACTAGTAAGTCACATGTAGTACAAAACACAAACCACTGCAAACAATGAATATAGAAAACAAAACAAGCATACGAATGTAAGTACAAAAGCATATGAATGCAAGTAAAAAGAAAAAGAAAATATTGCACAAGTTCAACTATTAAAACAACATCAGTACCACCCTCAATTAATCAATACAATGACAAGCCTCACCTGGCCAGCATACCACCCCAAACACAAATTAAATCATTACAATTACAATTAGTAAGTCATATGCACAACAAAACACATACCACTGCAAACAATGAATATAGGAAACAAAACAAGCATATGAAGGCAAGTAAAACAAAGAAAAGTTTGCACAAGTTCAACTATTAAAACAACATAAGTTCCATAATCAAAAATAGATGCAAAACAATGACCAGCCTCACCTGGCCAGCATACCAACCCAAACACAATTAAATCATTGCAAGTACAACTAGCAAGACACATGCAGTACAAAACACATACCACTGCAAATTCATCTTCTGAATCAACTTCAATATCATCTTCTTCAGATGTAGAATCGTCAGCTTCAACACGAGCACGCTTCTTCACACCTTTGTTCACTTTTGCAGGATGAACTTTACGCTTCTTATTTTTCTTTCAACAAAGACCGCTCTTGAAGAGGAGACAAAGAAGGCTTCTTATTTGTCAAACCTCGTGGACTCCGACGAATAGAGGAGCCACCAAGTTTGCTTGGACCAATTTTCACAGCAAAACTATCTGCATCAGCTTTGCTATTACCAGGTTGGGAAACAACTTTCACACGTGGACTACGCCTTTGTGTGCCATCAGGATTTCGATCTGACATCTTCCTCTTCAAAACAACTTTCTTCTCCTTAACTCCATCACGATCAAACACTTGCGTCAAACGAGTTTGAATCAAGTTTGTCTTCATAGGCATGTCACTTCCATGAGATCCGACATGAACAATTGAAAAACCAGCGTCACCACCTTCGTCGCCTACACATTTAGGAGCTTGAGCAACATCAACATCACTTTCTGGCACACAGGCAGCCTTTTGACGCTATTCCAATTCTTTTCTCTTCTGGAATTCATACTTCTTCTTTCTTATCCTTTCATCCTCGAGCTGTAACTGCATAGGAACATCCTCAGCTTGGGTAACAGGCTCAGTGCCATCAACACTTTGAGACTAAGTAACAGACAACTGCAAGTTGCCATCACCATCATCAACGTTAAGTGAATGCATTCCATCATTAATATCTTTAACAACATCAGCAACGTCCTCTGGAACACCATGGCTGTCATTAACTGCATAAACCAATAACATAACCATGCACATGAAAAATTAAAACACAATTAACATTGCAGACACAAAAGATAAATAAAGCGCATTGCATCAGACACAAAACAAAACGGAACAACTGATGTAACTAAGCATATATATGTATTAAAGGCTGATAAAAATAGAGCAAAAATAAGGGAAACACCAGCAACATTGGCAAGTTCTTCTAGAGGACTTGGTGTCTCAAAAATAACATTCACAAGATCTTGAAAGCGTTCTGATTTGTCAGAATCAGGAGGCACCGGCACTCCAACGTCTGCAACAACATCATAATTAGCAAAAAAAGTACAAAAACAATCAATTAGTTCAACTATGTGAACACTACAAGTTCACCGAATAACAAATATGAACCCACCACTTGCAGAACAAACTTCAGAAAACACAACTCTTTCAACACCATACTAGTTCTTCATTGACTACTACAATCTATTCAAATGCCAGGACAGCAGTTCAAAATACACATGGTGATAAGTACTACGTCATGTTTGCACGTTGCATCAACTGCCAAAACCATACACGCCATACAATCCAGGACAAAATTAACACATATCAAAATACATACAACTTATAAAGTCGATAAGACAACAACTGTACAACATAAAAACCAGATCTATTAAAACATCATCCAAAATATAGGGAAAATCACCTGCATTCAATTTGTCCGGACTGGATGATGTACCCATTGAGATCTACAGTCCTAAAATCGACCGAACCAGATCTGCAAGACACATGAACAAAAATTAGGGATTTGAACTATTTCAGAAACGAAGCACACCATACAAAAGCAAAACTCTTACCAGCAAACACAAAATCCGCCACCCAATCTAGTATCACTGCCGCCAAACGCTCGTTCAACAGCAAAGGAACCCTAGCGAGTGCAGCCTGGGACAGCAAAGAGAGCAAGAGATTAGAAATAGAGAGAAAATCTGAACATAAGAGGATGCAAGAAAAGTCAATGGCAGAGCAAAAAGAACAAAAAAGAGCACCCGGACCTCCACCCCTGGGGTTGAGCCCTCCGGCCGACGCTCCCGCGGCGAAACAGGAGTAACAACTCCCGCTCCGAGAAGAGAAGAAGAGGGGAACGAAGACGGAATCGATTTGGGGACGGGAGAGGAGCGGAACGGGGAAGATAGGAGGTTAAAAGGTGAGTGGGAGGGTTAAAAGATGACTGGGAGAAAACAGACACCTAAAGCCCACAACCGTGGCGAAGCCCACTATCTCTAGCCAGTTACAAAAGATAATACCAAAAATCAAATACAAATAAAAAAATTAATATAGATGGTGAAAACAAACGGCTAAAGTACAAATAATAACTCACGACAGTACAAAATTTTTTATCAAAAAAGTACAAATGAAAAAACAATTCATAACGGTGATGTTTTTCCCCTAAAAAATAAAGATAAGATAATAGGGCAAGTCATGTTACGGACTCGCCTCCGCATGCGACGCCGCGGCATGCCGCGTCGTCGCCTGCTACGGCTCGTTCCTGGCTCGGCCTCGCCGGGATGGGG
>NC_041382.1:88730004-88825696 GCF_002162155.2 Triticum dicoccoides
TATGCCCCCCTCGGTACGGTTCGGTGCGGGGGCAAGTCATGTTTCCCCCACGCACCCACACCCCTAAAGATAGAAAACGCGGTTATTCTGTTTCCCCACGCACCCACACCCCTAAGATAAGATAATGGGGCAAGTCATGTTACGGACTCGCCTCCGCATGCGACGCCGCGGCACGCCGCGTCGTCGCCTGCTACGGCTCGTTCCTGGCTCGGCCTCGTCGGGATGGGGGAGGGGGGCGCTCATTTGACAGGCGCAGTGCGGTTATTCTGTTTCCCCCCACCCCACCCCACACACCCATACCCCTAAGATAGATAATGGGGCAAAGTCCATACAAGGAAGATGTGTCAGTACAACTATGCCCCTCGGTACGGTTCGGTGCAGGGACAAGTCATGCCACAGTACTATATTCAAACAAACAAAAAAAAGAAAAAATTGACAGCACACGGACAAAAAAGTACCATTACAAGTTACTGGTGTAGTCAAGTACTAGATCCAAAAAAACAAAAAAAAATGACCGCCCAAGGACAGGCGCAGGCCTTGACAATGCTAGATACTTGAACTCGAGCCCGTGGGCGAATCCCTAGTAATCCGCATACCCGCAGGGCCTGCCGTCCAGGGCCCAAAGGTCAAGAGAGAGAGAGCGAGCGCCGTGTATAAGCGCTCAGGTAAGTGTTCAGAGGAGTTCGACTGGTGAGCATCGGCTGCGCTTATAAACAAGTCTAGAGCCCCCTCGACTAGCGAGGTGGGACTAAACACATAGCTCACGCGCATGCCGTGCTGCACAGCCGCGCGAGAGAAGCTATCTGGGCCGAATACAACGACCCAGGCCAATGGCCCAACAAAGTACTTCGCCCCATTACAAAAATCCAGTAGATCACACACGACAAAAAATAAAAAATGAAAATAATTTAAAAAAAACTCACAAGAAAAATCAGTTAATAAACAAAAAAATTGTGAAAAAGTTCAAACACATCTTAATGGTAAGAAGTAAAATATATATATATATATATATAAGACTGTAAATAAAAATTTCAGAAACGAATTTACAAAAAAGTTCAACTACTACAATTCATAAGGTTCAAGTACAAAAATAAAAAGAAAGTACTGTGCAGTGAAGATTAAATTTTTTTTATTTTATAAAATACCAAAACTATCATTATTCATCTATAAAAAAGAAGAAAAAACATGCTCCAAAATTCATGTAAGAAAGTAAGAAAAAAAATATTATACAACAAACAAATTTGATTGGTAATTAACACCCTAAAATAGAGCAGTACTATCATTAACAGAATGTAAGTTCAGCAAACTCAATAACAAAAAAGGATTCTAAAAAAATCATCAGCATATAGCACCGTCTCCGAGTTATGAACATGAAAAATATACCAGCCAAAACAAAGGATGCCCATCAGTTCAACTATAGAAAATGTTCCAGTACTAATATAAAGAATGTATAAATAAAACACTTATAATTGAGCAGAACAATAGGAAAAACATTACATAACTAGTTCGATACCATTCTGATAAAACCATACAATTCAACCATCTCACATGCAAATGTTTTAAAAGAAAAAATACTGCAACATAATCAACCATACACAAATCTCAAAGCCGGCGTCATATGCCACATTTAAACCTACAGCACATAAATTCTGAACGTGAGAGAGTCGTCTTCTCTCAAGAACATAACCATAACCACATCACCATCCTCAAATCCAGACTCAGCCGCAAACTCCTTCCACCCAGTACTTAGGTTGATGCAACCATCAAAGTCGATGTGGTAGGCAACATCCATCAACTGATACCCATTCTTGTCTGAAGTCTCCATCTTCAGAACACCGGAACTAGGAGCAACAATCCTGATCCTGGGTGACATTTTCTGCAAATGGACATGGGAGTACAAAACAAAATGAACACCTGACATAACTGAATTTTTACACAGATATAGGAACAATTTGCATAACAAACTAAAATGGAAAAAATCTGAACCAAAACAATAACACAAAACTAACTAGACATGTGAACTGACTAAACTGAAAAATATACATATCAATACACCTACAGTAAAAACATCTATTCATAAACAGATCAGGGATTATACAAAAAATGGTTTAAATACTGTTAAGTAATGAACAAATACACACAGAAATCCCTACTGTTAAAATCTAACAAAACCAAATTAAAAAATATAGACAAGCTATTCATAAGACAAAACTGCAGATCCAGTCCATGGCTTTCGAACAGAAACCAACAAGAAAGTAGAAAACAAAACGAATAGAAACACATACCCATGATTCCTTCAAGTCACCATTCGTCAGGCGACAAACATAGGGTGTACGAAACCATGGTTGCCGTACAGCAAACAAGAAAGTTGCCCACACCGCTGAGTCTGAGTGAGCTCCAAACCAGACTCGTACACACAGCCATCAGCTATGCGCGCCATCTTTACCAGGCATCCGCATGAACAATCCTCCATCAAACACACAGGAACAGAGAAAAAGGCAATGAAGAGAAGAGAGAGGAACCTAGATCTGATTCTGGAAGAATGAATAAAAGGGAGGGGAAGACTTGGCCACACACCACACATAGATGGATAACGTTTATAGTCAGGGACACTCGCAGATTATAAAAATAATAAATAGGCAGATGGGCAGCCAGCTGGTAAGAAATAGTTATTACACAAGCCATCCAACATTTGACCGCAAATCAGTTCAACTTCAGAAAACCAAGCAGTTCAAAGGTGCACATGTCGAACATATGCAGACAAAACAACACATTCAAAGACAAAAACAAAGTTGAATTCATTTAGTCATTCGAACATCTGCTCCCTCACAACAAAAATCTTAAAAACATAATATTCACTACTTCGGTCATAACGATAAAAGAAAGGACGCCATTTTGCCCTGGTGGATGGATGTGGAGCCATGGCTGCTCTCGCCCTAGCCCAACTAATGATCTGAATATGGTTCCTTCCCCTGCCCTCTAGGAAAAGAAGCTCCAATTCATTGGAGTTGCAAGTATCCATCACCTCACGCGCAAGTCGTCTGTTGAACTCTGCCTCCAGTTCCTCCTCGGCAGCACATCGCGCCATCTGCCTGCGCCTGCGCCTCCTCCTCCTCTGCTCCGCTACTGCAGCCCTAACATCTATGGCGTCCCCCTCCTCCTCTGTAACCTCTCCCAGCTCAGGATCCATCTCCCTTTTCTTTGGTTGCAGCTCATAGACTGAAACTGACAGAGGGCTCGGGCTTTATAATCAAAGTGTAGAGCCATCGGTGCGGCTCCCATGTCAACACACAGTAACAAAACTTTGACACGGCAGTAGTCCAACTACACATACGGGCATCAATTCAAAACAACACTGAAAAACATGCAACTTAATTACATAGTTTGACCAGATTACCCAAAATCGCAGCTTACAGTCATCCGCCATACACAACCTCCGCCAACGACAAAACAACATGGGAATCCGGGGTAGAAACAACTCAAAAAAGCAAAATTGACAACGCAAATCTTTTCATACAGTCCTTATATCTCTCCCTGCAACACCAATTCGAAAGTAAAACAACAGAAAAAGAAGAACAGATTTCCATCGCGGGCGTGGAAAACGACCAAGAACACAAAAACTTGTAATCATAAATTACAGATGAAAAAAATCTCAAAAAACTATAACATATCGATAATTCTGACATCAAAAATGACAAACACGACGTAAATTGAGGCCCACAAACACCACAGTAAACACTGACGCCCAAAATCATGCCCGCCGCCAAAATGCCCACGCCGTCACCTCCGGTGACTACAGATCGCAAAACTCATCCAGCTGAGCGCGCGGACGTGCGGAACCCCTTACATGTCTCCTCTAGCAACGAATGGCCCGCAACATCGCACCAGGAAACGACCGGAAGCTCCATGTTGGATCCCCTATTTCCGTCTGTCGTGCACGCAGGAAGATCAGTTCTTGTTGAAAAACACGGCAGTCCAAACTGTGAACCATGTCAGTTCAAAAAGGGTAACAGAATAATATTCTGCTACGCGTAACAGAATAGCCCAGATGTGTGTGTATATATATATAGCCAATGAAGAAAAACGACGGAACCAGTGAAGACTATGCAAAGTTGAAGAATATGAATAATTGAGGAATTTCAACTTTTGGTGGTGGCGTGACCCGCCGTATAGGAATGATGATTTCAGACACCGCGTACAATTATCGTAGGGTTCTGAGAATCAAATTCTTCGTTAATTTCTTCACACCAAGAGTGTTATTCTTCATTGATTGAAGAAAAACGTTTCTTCATGTGTTGCACATCTAAGTCATCAATTTTGCATAAGTGTTAGGATGAGTGTCCTTATCAAAGAACATTCGAAGATTCTAGGATATTTAGCTCACACCGCAACTTGCTAAATCTCTTCTCATCCAAGGGCTTTGTGAAGATATCGGCTAGCTGTTCTTCAGTCTTCACATGCTCAATAGAAATGTCGCCCTTGAACACATGATCACGAAGAAAATGATGACGAATCTGAATGTGCTTTGTCTTCGAGTACTGAACTGGGTTGTGAGCAATCTTGATGGCACTCTCATTGTCATAGAAGAGAGGCACATTCTTCATGTTGACGCCGTAGTCCTTGAGAGTTTGCTTCATCCATAGCAATTGGGCACAACAAGAACCAGCGGCAATGTACTCAGCTTCAGCAGTAGATAGTGATACGCAGTTCTGTTTCTTCGAGAACCAACAGACCAAAGATCGTTCATGGAAATGACATGTACCAGATGTTGACTTGCGATCCACATGATCACCAGCATAATCAGAGTCAGAATATCCAACAAGATCAAAAGCCGAGCCCTTGGGGTACCATAATCCAAGTGTTGGTGTGTGAGCTAGATATCGAAGAATATGCTTCACAGCTGTAACGCCCTCGATGCGGCTATATCTCCCACGTGTCGAAGCACGACTTAGAGGCATAACCGCATTGAAAGCAATGTCGCAAGTGAGGTAAT
Organism: Triticum dicoccoides; assembly: GCF_002162155.2. Taxonomy (NCBI): domain Eukaryota; kingdom Viridiplantae; phylum Streptophyta; class Magnoliopsida; order Poales; family Poaceae; genus Triticum; species Triticum dicoccoides. The sequence goes on from NC_041382.1 coordinate 88,734,998, forward strand.
CTTCACACAACCCATGTAATACATAAGGGAAAGAGTTACATAGTTGGCTTAGAATCGCCACTTCACACAATTACATGAATAAAGCATTACATCAACCAAATACATACAAGGTCCGACTACGGAACCAAAATAAAAGAAGACTACCCCAAATGCTACACAGATCCCCGATCGTCCCGACTGGGATCCACTACTGATCAAGTAGAACGAACAACACAAAGGACAAGATCTTCATCGAGCTCCTCCTTGAGCTTGGTTGCGTCACCTGCTCGGTTCAACGGCACCTGCAAGCTGGTTTTGGAAGTATCTGTGAGTCACGGGGACTCAGCAATCTCACACCCTCGCGATCAAGACTATTTAAGCTTATAGGTAAGGTAATGGTATGAGGTGGAGCTGCAGCAAGCGACTAGCATATATGGTGGCTAACATACACAAATGAGAGCGAGAAGAGAAGGCAAAGCACGGTCGATAAAACTATGATCAAGAAGTGATCCTAGAACAACCTACGTCAAGCATAACTCCAACACCGTGTTCACTTCCCGGACTCCACCGAGAAGAGACCATCACGGTTACACACGCGGTTGATGTATTTTAATTAAGGTCAACTTCAGGTTTTCTACAACCGGACATTAACAAATTCCCATCTGCCCATAACCGCGGGCACGGCTTTCGAAAGTTCAAATCCCTGCACGGGAGTCCCAACTTAGCCCATCACAAGCTCTCACGGTCAACGAAGGATATTCCTTCTAGCGGGAAGGCCTGATCAGACTCAGAATCCCGGTTACAAGACATCTCGACAATGGTAAAACAAGTCCAGCAACACTGCCCGAATGTGCTGACAAATCCCGATAGGAGCTACACATATCGCGTTCTCAGGGCACACTCAGATGAGCGCTCCATACAACTAAAACCAAACCTTGAGTTTCCCCGAGGGGGCGCTACACAGGGCTCTAGTTTGGACCAACACTCAGAGGAGCACTGGCCCGGGGGGGGGGTAAAATAATGATGACCCTCAGGAGCGCGACTCCCAAGGGAAAAGAAAAGGCTAGGTGGCGAATGGTAAAACCAATGACGGGCATTGCTGGAGGAGTTTTATTCAAGGCGAACTGTCAAGGGGTTTCCATTATAACCCAACCGCGTAAGGAACGCAAAATCCAAGAACATAACATCGATATGACGGAAACTAGGGCGGCAAGAGTGGAACAGAACACCAGGCATAAGGCCGAGCCTTCCACCCTTTACCAAGTATATAGATGCATTAATTAAATAAGAGATATTGTGATATCCCAACAAAATATCCATGTTCCAACAAGGAACAAGCTCCAATCTTCACCTGCAACTAACAACGCTATAAGAGGGGCTGAGCAAAGTGGTAACATAGCCAAACAACGGTTTGCTAGGACAAGGTGGGTTAGAGGCTTGGCTCAACAATATGGGAGGCATGATAAGCAAGTGGTAGGTATCGCAGCATAGGCATAGCAAAAGAGCGAGCAACTAGCAAGCAAAGATAGAAGTGATTTCGAGGGTATGGTCATCTTGCCTGAGATCCCACAAGGAAGAAGAACGAGTCCATGAAGAAGACAAACGGACGAAGTCGAACGAATCCTCACAAATGCGACGTTATCGGAACCAACCCGAAGAAGCAACACCGGAAAGAAGCAAACAACATAGTAAACAACCACCACATGAACATGGCATGATGCGCAACCAAGTATGATGCATGTCCGGTTTAAAGAGGCATGGCATGGCAAAGTGCACAAGCAATTCTACAAAAGTGGAGATCAATATGCAACGGTGCATATTGACGAAACACCACGACAAGTTATTTAGTTTGATCTCGTTTATGTACCCAACAATATTAAATGTTGTTAGCATGGCAAGAGGTGAAGCCTAATGAAACTATCTATCTAGGCAAGTTTAATGAGGCCGGAACAACAAAACAACAAGTCCGGAAACTCCTCATGTGCATGTTTTAAGGTTTGGTACTGTTCTGCCCTAAACACAATTTTAGAGTTGTTAAACATGCAAAGTGATGCCACCATGTTAAACTAGGCATTTTTCTACCCCATTTACATATAAAGTTTATTAAATTTGGAGCTACGGTAATTTAGTTATGAAAGAATTCATTTTAACACGTTATTTAAGCAAATTTAAATAAACATCATTTTAAGCATTTTAAACATGGGTGAAAGTTGCATATTATGAAACTAGACAAGATTCTAAGCAACTTTCATATATAAATCATTTTAATATGATGCACAGTTATTAAGTTATTAAATGCATGATCTACAAGGGGTTTTCTATAAAACAGCAAAACCTGGGAAAAGGCTAAAATCGCAACAGAGAAAAAAAACACTATCGGGCTGAAACGGAACACGGCCCAACAGTGCACAGGGACAATCAGTGGCTGGGCTGAGGCTCACTATAGGCCTTGGGCCGGATCTGGCGCGACTGGGCCTTGGTCAACCAGGCGAAGAAGAGGCGGCCCAGGCGCATGGAGTGGTCGCAGTCAACGCCTGAGGCGCGCATTCCTCCTCCTGCTCGAAGCAGGAGATGCAGGGGCGAAGCAGGGGCTTGCGAGCGGCGCAGGTGGTGCAGCGCGATGCCCTGGAGACGGGGACGAGGCCGAGGACACGGGGCGCATCGGATCCGGCCGGCGGGAGACCATCTCCGATGATGGTGGCGCCGGCTAGACCTCCTGTTTGAGGCAAGGACAGAGAGAGAGAGAGAGCAATAAAGTCAGAGAAGCAGAAATGAAAAGGAGAAGAAGAGAGAAGGAGAGGGCGATGGGCGCGCGAGGAGGAGGCATCGAGCGCGCTGGCAACGTGAAGACGGCTGGATCCGGGCGGCGAGGCGCTAAATCCCCACTTGGCCGAGGCAGGGAAGACCGGCGACGAGTTCTCTGGGGCTTCGGCCGTCGATGGTGGTGAGGCTCGCCGGCGACGAGGCGAGAAAGAAGGGGTCTATCAGCGCGGAGGACACCCCGGATCGAGCGGGAAGAGCTCGGGTGCGGTGCCGAACAGGCTTAGTGGCGCGGGGAAGAAGAGCCTGGCTTGCTCCAGCGAGAAAAGGGGGAGGCCGTGGCGAAGTGACTCTGATAGGCTGGAGTCGAGGTAGCGCACGGATCCAGCCGGTCTCGAGGAGCTCCGGGTGGCGCAGAAGCTTGAAGTGGAAGCCATGGCGCTCGACGGCGGCGTTGGTCCATGGCGGCGGTGGTCGAGGTGGAGGCCTGCGGCGGCTTCCATGGCGTGGGGAGCACCTGTATAGAGAAGAGAGAAGATGGATGAGAGGCAGAGGAAGCCACAGGAGGGAAAATGGAGGGATGAGGAACGAGGGAGAGAGCACGGGGTCGGCCTGGTGGTGGCTTCGGTCGCCGACGAGGGAAGTGGCTCAGGGTCGACGGTGGGAGCAGCGATGAGGCAGCAGGGTGCTCGGGCAAGACCGAGACCAGAAGGAGGAGGCGAAGGGGATTGAATCAAAGAAAAACAGAGGAGGAACTGGATTGGGTGATGGAGATCCCAAGGAAGATGCGGCGGCGGCGCGACCGGACAGGCTCCCTAGGTTTTAGGGTTTGATCTGATTTGGGTAGGGGTTGGTCTATATATAGGGAACAAAAGGATTAGGTTTGGACCGTCCGATCAAAATCGGACGGTTTCGGATAAATAGGTTAGGTAGCCCAATTAAAAAAACGGAGACGTTTTGTAGATGTTTGGGGATGATTCGAACACAACGGTGGCAACTGTCCGGGTCGGGTCCGGGGCAGCTTTCGGACGCGCGCGAGGAGGGCCGCGAGCTGACAAGAGAGTTTAGGTAGGGCCTGACGGTGAGTGGGAAGTGGGCTATGCAGAAGGCCTCAGGCTGAGAGAAGACAAAAGAGAGAGAGAGGCCCGGCAACTATTTCCGGAGACCGAAAACGTCCGACGTTTGACCGACTATATTGTCGCTATAGTTAATCGTTGGGGCATCAAATGAACTCCGAATGCGATGAAACTTGGCAGGCGGTCTATCTACACTATAATAAGACCACACGTCAACTTTCAACCCAATCCGAGAACATTTTTCCGACCACTTATAAAATACTATTTCGGACATGCCGCGGGCGCGTGCAAGTGTGTCTGGGCTCAGAACGGACAACGGAGAGAACGAGGAGGCCAGGACGCATGCAAGTTTCGAAAACATGATGATGCAATGCACATGATGACATGACGAAATGCAACATGCAAGCAAATGACATGGCAACGACAACGAATAACTGGAAGACACCTGGCACATCGGTCTTAGAGCGTTACAACAGCCTTATGGTGTGATTCCTTCGGTGTAGCTTGAAATCGGGCACATATGCAAACACTAAGCATTATATCTGGCCTAGATGCACATAAGTACAATAAGGAGCCTATCATGGAGCGGTATACCTTATGATCAAAGTCAATACCATTTTCATCAGTGCACAGATGGCCATTTGTGGGCATAGGAATTTTGACGCCTTTGCAATCTTGCATGCCGAATTTCCTCAGTACATCCTTGAGGTATTTCTCCTGAGAGATGAATATGCCATTGTGTTGTTGACGAATTTGAAGACCTAAGAAGAATTTCAACTATCCCATCCTAGACATTTGATATTCTTCACTCATCATATAGGCAAATTCATCACTATAACATTGGTCAGTACAGCCAAAGATAATATCATCAACATATATTTGGCACACAAACAATTCACCATCATAAGATTTAGTGAAAAGAGTAGGGTCGAGTGAACCGGGTTTGAAGGCTTTCTTCATGAGGAGTTCCTTCAAGGTATCATACCAAGCCCGTGGGGCCTGCTTGAGGCCATAGAGGGCCTTGTTGAGTCTGAAGACTTTGTCAGGATTCTTTGGATCTTCAAAACCTGGGGGTTGAGCAACATATACTTCTTCCTCAAGCTTACCATTAAGGAATGCACTTTTCACATCCATTTTATATAAAGTGATATCATGATGGTTAGCATAAGCAAGTAATATGCGAATAGCCTCAAGTCTAGCAACAGGTGCAAAAGTTTCATCGAAATCAATTCCTTCAAACTGTGTGTAGCCTTGAGCTACAAGCCGTGCCTTATTCCTCACCACAAGGCCATTTTCATCTTGCTTATTGTGGTAGATCCACTTTGTGCCGGTGATATTGTGCTTGCGAGGATCTGGACGTTTGACCAGTTCCCGGACATTGTTGAGCTTGAACTGATGTAATTCCTCTTGCATGGCCTGAATCCACTCAGGCTCCAGAAATGCTTCATCTACCTTAGTGGGCTCTATAATAGAGACAAAAGCATACTGCCCACAAAAGTTAGACAAATGTGAAGCTTTTGAGCATGTGAGAGGACCTGGCGCTTTGATGTCATTGGTGATCTTTTCAACTTGCACTTCTTTTGCAATGCGAGGATGAGCTGGTTGTCGTTGAAGAGTTTGATCAGCGTTTTCTTCAGCACCATTTTCTTCAGGTGCATTAGCTCGACGTTCTTCATGTTCTGGAATGAATTCTTCAGTAGGAATGACATCCTTAGTAGCCTTGAGCTTGATAGTTTCCTTAGGTGCTGGTTCATCTATCACAGTAGGTAGGTGCTCTCTTTGCGAGCCATTAGTTTCATCGAACCGCACATCTACGGTTTCAACAACTTTGTGAAGAACGTTGTTGAAGACTCTGTAGGTGTGCGAGTCCTTTTCGTAACCAAGCATAAAACCTTCATGTGCTTTCGGTACAAATTTTGAGTTGTGATGAGGATCTCTAATCCAACATTTAGCACCGAAGACTTTGAAATAACTTACATTGGGTTTCTTATCAGTGAGGAGTTCATAGGCAGTCTTTTTGAAGAATTTGTGAAGATATACTCTGTTGATGATGTGGCACGCAGTATCAATTGCCTTAGTCCAGAAACGATGAGGCATTTTGTATTTATCAAGCATAGTGCGAGCCATCTCAGCAAGAGTCCTGTTCTTGCGCTCCACGACGCCATTCTGCTAAGGAGTGTAAGGAGCAGATAACTCATGAGTAATACCAAGTTCATCAAGATAGTCATCGAGACCAGAATTCTTTAACTCAGTGCCATTGTCACTTCTGATGTGCTTGATCTTCACACCAAAGTTGGTTGAAGCCCTCGAGGAAAATCGTTTGAAGACTTCCTGCATTTCATGTTTGTAAGTAACAAGGTGTACCCATGTGTAGCGAGAATAATCATCAACAATAACAAAGCCATATTTAGATGCTTCATTTGAAATAGCAGAATAATGATTAGGACCAAAGAGATCCATGTGAAGCAATTCAAACGGGCGAGTGGTAGTCATGATAGTCTTCGCTGGATGCTTGGCCTTCATCATCTTCCCAGCTTCACAGGCTCCGCATAGGTGATCCTTGAGGAATTTGACATTCTCGATGCCAATGACATGCTTCTTCTTCGCAAGCATGTGCAAATTCCTCATGCCTGCATGACCAAGTCGTCGATGCCAGAGCCAGCCTTCTGAAGCTTTTGCAAGTAAGCACACGGCTGGTTGTGGTCCTATAGAGAAATCAACAATATACAGGTCTCCTCTCCTAAAGCCTTCGAAGACTTTGGAATTGTCAGCTTCCATAACCACAACACAACGGTACTTGCCAAAGACAATAACCATATCAAGATCACAAAGCATTGAGATAGACATAAGGTTGTATCCTAAGGACTCAACAAGCATGACTTTGTCCATGTGTCGATCCTTTGTAATCGCAACCTTACCTAGACTCAATACCAGACTTTTGCCTTTGTCAGCAAAGATGATATGCTTCAGATGTGACCAGATAATGGAGCATCCATCAATAGATTCTTGTCGCTAGTCATGTGGTTTGTACATCCACTATCGAGGACCCACTCAGTGGCTTTGGGTTGATCATCCTGTAGATGAATTAGTGCAGCTTACAAACTCATATACTTCATCAGTGAAGAATATGACATCAATTCATCAGATCAATTTCATCAAGTAAAAGAACTAATAACGCAATATGAGGACGTGAGAAATGAAAGTTCATTTCTTCATGATTAGTCTGCGTCCTATCAGGCATGCTCAGGTCTCCAGCAAATTCTTCAGACGATTACGTGCGTCTGGAGACCTGACCCTGCAGAAGAGATTAGTTCTTTTTCTTCACCACCCACATCTGAACGGGTGGCAAAGAGTTCATCATTCTGCGAGCTCCATACGAGAAGGATGGCATAGAAGCCAGTCCATTTTGTTTCACATAAGAGGTGTTAGAGTAAGCATAAGAGTATGCAGAGAAATTCTTTAAGGACTTATGGACATAATGATTTGAAGAATAATGCATATATCCATAATCCTTAGACCTTCCATGCGAGACAGACGGGTTAGCATGATAATGTTCATATGAGGACTTTGATCCATATGAGGAATTTGATCTGGGATTCCTATTCTTCACAGGTGGCATCATGATGACATTCACCTGAAGATTTTCAAGGCATCTTTTGGGAACCCAAATTTTCTTCATAGGGGAGCCGTTCCTGCAGTTAGTGCCAACATATCTAGCAAATACTTCACCATTCTAATTTTTGAACAGTTTATAGTTGGAGTCGATTGACTCATCATCAGAATGAGGAGATTCACATGCAAATCCAGATAAGTTAGATGGATCAACTGGAGGTCCCTTTGCAGCAACCCATGTAGTTTTGGGGTACTGCTCAGGCTTCCAATATGTACCATCAGCATTGAGTTTTCTCTCAAAGGCGATACCCTCTTTCCTGGGGTTCCTATTGAGGATCTGCTTTTTAAGCACATCACAAAGAGCCTGATGCCCTTTGAGGCTTTTGTACATGCTTGTCGTGTATAATTCCTTCAGCCCTGCATCATCAGTGATACTAGAAATGTCCTCGGATGAGGAATTAGTGATAGCAGAGGCATGTGAAGAATTTGAAACATTAGCAGCATTTGAACATTCAGGTGAAGAATTAGCAGATTCACGTTCAATGCACTTCAAGCATGGAGGAACAAATTCTTCCTGAGAATCGCTAATTTGTTGAGCAAGTAATGAATCGCGCTCCTTCTGAAGATCTTCATAACTCACTCTTAGCTTTTCAAGATCTTGCTTTCTCTGAAGAAATTCATAAGAAAGCTTCTCATGATCGGACAAGAGAGTGTTATGTTGATCTTGAAGGTTGTCATACTTAGTATGAAGTCTTTGAAGACTTTCAGCCAAAGCTTTTGACTGATCCATTTCCTCACCCAACATATCATCGCTCTTGTTTAGCATATAGTGAGCTTTTTCTAAAGCTCTTTATTGTTTAGTAGCAAGGGAAGCAAGTTTGACATAGCTGGGTCCAAATTCATCACCAGATTCATCATCACTAGACTTGGATAGGTAGCATTCAGTTACCTCAGCATCTTTTGCCATAAGGCATGATGCAGAAGATGATGATTCTGGTTCGAATGTCATCGTTTTGAGAGATTCCTTGAAGTCCTCAAACCAAGGATCATGACAGGTTCGATGACCTTCATAGACCTCGGAGAGACGGTCCCAAATGAGCTTCGCATGATCGAGATGCATGATATTCCTGAACTGATTTTGTGACGGACTGGAGCAGATGACATCCTTCGCCGTGAGGTTGAGAAGAGTATACTTGGGAATGTCATCAGCATCCACCATCTTGCACAGATCAGTCAGGCCAATCTCAGTCACGGTCCACAACTCGCTGTTCATCGCCATGAGGCGTTTCTTCATCATGGCCTTCCACTTGGGATACTCGTGACCGTCAAAGATGGGGCATGTCACCTTCGTCATACCTGCGGTCGACATAACTAAAACTCCAGGCGGTTAAACCAAAATCACACAGAACAAGGGAGTACCTTGCTCTGATACCAATTGAAAGTGTGTTATATCGACTAGAGGGGGGTGAATAGGCGATTTTTATGAAATTCTTCACTGAGGAATTTGCCGGTGAGGAAATTCCTTAGCGAAGAACTACTAGCAGCGGAATAAGTACTCAAAAGTAAACATAACAGAATACAAGCATAGTCATCATGATGAAATGAAGACATGCACAGAGTACAGGAAGCGTAATCACAGGATAACACAGGATGAAGACAAACAGACTGAAGAAATTGAACGGAGGAAATTGAGAAAGTCTTCAGTCAAAGTCTTCAAACACAGATATGAACAAACACACAACATAGTTATGAGGAAATGGAAGAGTTGAGGGAATAGAACCAGTAAGCTTGGTGAAGACAAAGATTTGGTAGACCAGTTCCAACTGCTGTCTCAGTTGTACATCTGGTTGGAGCGGCTGGGTATTTAAACTCGAGGACACACAGTCCCGGACACCCAGTCTTGAACACATAGCTTAGGACACCCAGTCCTCACCGTATTCTCCTTGAACTAAGGTCACACAGACCTCGTCCAATCACTCATGGTAAGTCTTCAGGCGACTTCCAAACCTTCACAAAATTGGTCACTCGGTGATCCACAATTCCTCTTGGATGCTCTAGACCATGACGCCTAACCATCTGGAAGAAGCACAGTCTCCAAAGGTAACAAGCGTCGGATCCACTCAGGATCAATCTCTTCAGTGATGCTCAATCACTTGGGGTTTGTAGGTGTTTGGGTTTTGGGTTTTTCGGTTTTTCCTCACTTGATGATTTTTGCTCAAAGTCCTCAGAGGATGGGTTGCTCTCAAATGACAAGTGTCAGTTTCTCTCGGAGCAGCCAACCAGCTAGTGGTTGTAGGGGGCGGCTATTTATAGCCTAGGGAGCAGCCCAACATGATAAGACATAAATGCCCTTCAATGATATGACCGTTAGGTGGATAGATATTTTGGGACAGCTGGCGCCTAGCACAGCAACGGTCGGAATTTTGAGTAGCAAAATCCTCAGGGCTATCATGTTCCTCACAGTGTAGGCAATCCACACTGGCGAATTCCTAACTCCTCAGTCAGGACAAATTCCTTAGAGACCAGAGGAACTTCGTCTCTGTCACTAAAGAAATTGACTGAACTATATGAGATTTCCAACGGCTTCACTCGAAGGGATTGGTAGGTGTAGGATTTTGAGTTGAGCATCACATGGAAATTTTTCCTTAGTATTTCCTCGACCCCCTTTAACAGTACGGTGTTTCCTATGACTCAAGAAAGAGAAAATGAAACTACGAAAACAAAAGTCTTCACGCTTCATATTTCTCGAATGAATACCAAGTCTTCACGGTCACACCATTTTCTTCACTTTTAAAGTCTTCATGAAAGTCTTCAGAAATACCAAAATCTTCAGTCGAAGATATTCATTTTTAGGGGTCGACTTTTCCTGTAAATATCAAACTCCTCATAGACTTATAGACCTGTGTACACTCACAAACGCATTAGTCCCTTAACCTATAAGTCTTCAATACACCAAAATCACTAAGGGGCACTAGATGCACTTACAGCAACACATTATCCCTCCTTGATAGTATTGGCTTTTCCTATATACTCAATGTGATCTTGGATCACTAAAATATAAAATGTAGAGTCTTGATCTTGAAGCTTGAGCCAATCCTTTGTCCTTAGTATCTTGAAGGGGTTCCACATCCTTTAGTCCATGCCACTTAATTTGTTGAACTTGTCTGAAACATACTGGGTAAAAGTATTAGTTCAACAAGAGATATGTTGTCATTAATTATCAAAATCACCCAGGGAGCACTTGTGCTTTCAATCTCCCCCTTTTTGGTAATTGATGGCAACATACATCAAAGCTTTAGATAAAGATATAGAGAATAGCAAGTAAAGCTTTGGAAAGACATGTAACAAGCATAGGCTCCCCCTACATGTATGCAATCATGTGAATATGGAATATATACGCATGTGAGAGCATAACCATGATAGAGTAGGCAGTGTGTTACATGTATCTTGGCTATATGCATTAGGACAAAAGATATGAATATGGGAAATGTACCTTCATGCCCATGAGTCCTTCTTGCAAACAGTATGTACATCAGCAAGAATTTCTCATACTCATGACTATGATGCATATACTTATCGTGTGGTCTTGAATTGGCTAGGATGGGATGAGCCTGCGTAAACAAGGTTAGATAACACAGATGCACCCACTAGCTAGAGCAAACAAAAGAAACCATAAGAGTACCAAGACTGGGATGACATGTAGAGTGAGTACAGAGTACAATGATAGATATTGACATGTCCCCAAAGAGAAAGATATGCGATGAATTTAAGAATTTTCTTTCCCTTGGATGTCTTGCTCCCCCTGAATCTAGCATGGGATACTGGGAGAAGATAGGGAACAGAAAAACGGAGCTAATGCAAATAAGCACATATGAACATGTCTTTCCCCCAAGAAGACATGTGACATCTCTCCTCTTGAACATCAAGCATCTGCGATCCTTGAAGATTACTCTTTCCTGGAGTATTCCCTCCCCCTAGAGATCTCTCCCCCTAGAGATATGATTAAGCTTTGATGTGATCTCTCTCTCCCCCTTTGACATCAATTTCCAAGAAGAGTCTTCTCGAATTTGTTGTGAATGGGTTCGGTCCTTGAGTTACAGTACAAAGCATTAAGGTAAATGTGATGCTTGCAGAGGACAAGATTCATTGAGTGGAGCTGGATCAAGAATAAAGCAGGAATGAATGGCAAAATGTTCTTCCTGTAGTGAAATCGGTGTCACCGAGTTGTATGCTTCGGTTGCTCCAAAAATCTTCGTCTAGACCGGAGACATGAAACCGGTGGGACCGAGTTCATCACAGAGAAAAACACTTGTCACCTCAGCTCACTGAACAAATAAGATCTCACAAAGATTTGCAATGAATTGGATGCAGAAAATGCAGAACAAAAAGCATAGAAAAGAAACTAAAAGATCTAGATGAAGTTTTTTTTGAAAGGGGGAACAAATATGCATGGGACAATAGCAAGAACACAGAAAAGAACACAAGAGAACTTCATCTAGAGTTGGGCGGTGAAAAAGTCACCTATGTTAGAGTATATCGACTTAGGAGTCAAGTGAGATCACTTGATCATAGGTCATACTCATCGTTTAAGCTCAAAATGGGGTTACCATTTTTCGTTTAAGTATCTTGATGTATTCACATCTTGTTGAGTTGCTTTGACTCATGACTTGGAGTAAAGCTACTCTAAGATGGAATAACATACCTTGGGTGGCGGTGTTGATCTTGATCATGTAGTTGAACTTGTGTGGGTTGCTCAAGGTTCATGTAGCCCATCAAGAGTTGGGAGCACCCTTTGGATTTTCAGTTCATCTACCTACATGGGTTAGTTTTCACAAGGAAGAGCACTTGTGTATCTAACATGACAATCATGAAACTCAACATAGAATTTGTCAAAGGATATGTTTGAAAGGTTTCGTGCTTCCTTGTCATCAACCACCATTGTGTAGAGACTTGGTGATGTAGAGATTGCTCAAGATGTGAGTGAGTTGCAATCTCATAGAATTAGATTCATCCAAGTACCTACAAGGGTTAGATAACATGCAAGATGCAAATTTTCAAGACATAAGATAATCATCATAGGAGAAATATCAAGTGATTAGTCGTAAGCTCAAGTCTTGCATGTATCCAATGGAGTTCCTACTCCAAGTTTGAAGCATCAATGATGTTCATTTCACCTCTTAACCTGCAAAACACTTTCTCATCAAGTGGTTTAGTGAATATATCCGCTAATTACTTATCGGTGCGAACATGCTTAAGGTTTATGTCACCCTTAGCAATGTGATCTCGAATGAAATGATGGCGAACTTCAATATGCTTAGTTCGAGAGTGTTGCACGGGATTGTGAGCAATCTTGATAGCACTTTCATTGTCACAAAGTAATGGAACATGTTTCACATATATCCCATAATCTTTAAGAGTTTGGGTCATCCAAAGTAATTGAGCACAACATGAACTAGCAGCAATGTATTCCGCTTCGGCGGTGGATAAGGATACTGAGTTTTGTTTCTTGGAAGACCAAGACACAAGAGATCTACCAAGGAATTGACAAGTACCCGAAGTGGACTTTCTATCAACCTTGTCACCGGCATAGTCCGAGTCGGAGTAGCCAACAAGATCAAAGGAAGCCCTCTTTGGATACCAAATGCCAAAATTTGGTGTATGTATTAAGTATCTCACTATCCTCTTCACGGCCTTAAGATGACATTCCTTAGGAGCAGCTTGATATCGTGCACACATGCACACACTTAGCATGATATCGGGACGTGAAGCACATAGATATAACAATGAACCAATCATAGAGCGGTAAACTTTTTTATCAACCGGTTCACCATCTTTGGTCAAATCAAGATGTCCACTAGTAGGCATGGGTGTAGTCATACCTTTGCATTCTTGCATATTGAACTTCTTGAATAAGTCCTTGGTGTACTTCGTTTGAGAGACAAAGGTGCCTTCCTTAGTTTGCTTGATTTGCAAACCAAGAAAGAATTTGAGTTCACTCATCATAGACATCTCAAACTTCTCCGACATCAGCTTCCCAAACTTTTCACTAAAATGAGGGTTAGTTGATCCAAATATAATGTCATCGACATAAATTTGGCATACAAATAGTTCTCCATTAACCCTTTTAGTAAAAAGAGTAGAATCTATTTTTCCAATTTTAAAGCCTTTTTCAATAAGGAACTTGGTCAAGAATTTATACCATGCTCTAGGAGCTTGTTTAAGACCATAAAGGGCTTTGTGAAGTTTGTAGACATGATTAGGTTTATTAGGATTGACAAAGGCGGGAGGTTGCTTAACATAAACTTCCTCCTCAATTTCACCATTTAGAAAAGCACTTTTAATGTCCATTTGGTACAAAGTGATATCATGGTGATTAGCATAGGCAAGTAAGATGCGGATGGACTCAAGTCTAGCAACGGGAGCATATGCCTCACCATAGTCCATACCTTTGACTTGTGTGTAGCCTTGGGCGACGAGACGTGCTTTGTTGCGAACCACTTGTCCATGTTCATCTTGCTTGTTGCGAAACACCCATTTGGTATTGATGATGTTGTGGTTGTTGTCGGGCTTCTCGACCAATGTCCACACTTGATTTCTCTCAAAGTTGTGTAGCTCTTCATGCATAGCATTTATCCAGTCTGGATCCTCCAATGCTTCTTCAACCTTCATAGGTTCAATTCTAGAGATGAATGAGTAATGTTCACAAAAGTTAGCCAAACGAGTTTTAGAGCGAGTGATTCTCCCGGTTTGGATATCATTGTAGATTTGCTCCACGGGATGATCTTTAGCAATTCTTGCTCGAACTCGTGAAAGCTTTTGCTTGGGTCTTGGTTGAACATCTTCTTCATCTTGTTCTTCTTCTTGGCCTTCTTCATTGTCAGCATTGTCGTTCTCTTGTCGTGGTGGAGAAGGAGGTTGTTGACGTTCTTGGTGCACTTCCTTGTTTTCTTCATCTTGGTGTGTCCCACTCGTGGATGCTTCCGTATCAACTCTTGGTTCACCTTGTCGTGAGGTAGAAGCTTCCACTTGGACGGACGAGGTACTCTCCTTTATCTCCATTGGACGAATCTTGCCAATAGACAAGTCTTGGATTGCTTCTGAGGGATCTTTGTCTCCTACATCAATTGGCAATTGATCTACTTGCGAGCCGTTAGATTCATCAAACTTCACATCTACCGTTTCTTCAACCTTTCGGGTGAAATTGTTGTAGACATGGTATGTGTGAGAATTTGAGCCATAACCAAGTAGGAAACCTTCATGAGACTTAGGAGCAAATTTAGAACGATGATGCTTATCAAGAATGTAGCACTTTGAGCTGAATACTCGGAAGTATCCAACTTGGGGTTTGTTACCGGTGAGGAGCTCGTATGCTGTCTTGCCGAGTAGCTTGTGAAGATACAAGCGATTTGTTGCATGACAAGCTGTCTCAACCGCTTCCGCCCAAAAGTGTTTTGGCGTCTTGTACTCATCAAGCATTGTTCTTGCCATCTCGATAAGAGTCCGGTTCTTCCTCTCAACAACTCCATTTTGTTGAGGTGTGTATGTAGCTAAGAACTCATGTGTGATCCCTTCTTCGTCAAGAAAGGTGTCTACATTTGCGTTCTTGAACTCCGTTCCATTGTCGCTCCGAACCTTCTTGATCTTCACGTCAAATTGATTTTGGGCCTTCCTAGCAAAGTTTTTGAAGATCTTTTGGACCTGCGATTTGTCATCAAGAAAGAACACCCACGTAAATCTTGAAAAATCATCCACTATGACTAGACCAAATGAGTTACACCAAGACTCTTGTAGGCATTTGGACCAAAGAGATCCATGTGAAGTAGCTTGAGTGGTCTTCTTGTGGTCATGATGTTCTTAGCGCGATGACTTCCTCCAACTTGTTTCCCTGGTTGACAAGCACTACAAAGTCTATCCTTGTCAAATATGACATCGTTAACGCCAAGGATATGATTTCCTTTAATGAGTTTGTCAAGGTTTCGCATGCCCACATGGCCTAGCCTTCTATGCCACAACTAGCCTTTAGAAGATTTAGCAATTAAGCAAGTTCTAGGTTGAGCCTTTTTAGTGAAATCAACAATGTAAAGATCTCCTCTACGTATACCGGTAAAGACCATTTTATGATTATCTCTACGAAACACTTGGCAGTCTACTTCAGTAAATAGGACATTGAAACTGAAATCAGCAAGTCTAGATACTGAAACTAAGTTGTAGCCAAGAGATTCAACGAGCATGACATTTTGTATGGAGCTATCATGTGAGATGGCCACCTTACCAAGGCCAACCACCTTACCCTTTGAATTATCACCAAAAGTGACATACTTTCAAGGGCCGTCGTTTCGAGCAAGCTCACGGAACATGTCTTTATCTCCGGTCATATGATCAGTACATCCACTATCAAGGACCCATTCCTTTCCTCCAGCCATGTAGCCGCGAAGATTTGCCATAAGACCAAAGTGTCTCATCGCATCATTGAGATCATAGTCACTATCATCATCATCCTCATCAGAGTATCCATGTTCAACATCATTTTGTGATTGATCAATTCCTAGAGAGGGTAATTCATTAGATAAATGATCATTTATATAGTTATCTTTATGAATTCTAATAGCTCTGGAAATGATATTGCTAATGATTCCAACATCTCCTTTGGCACTCATAAGATTAGTAAGCTCAAATAAGCAGTCATCAAATTTGGGATCATTGGAATTCATCTTAATCAAGGCAATGGATTTATGGAGAATTTCATCTAGATCTTTCAAGGAATAATTTGGAAAGAGTTCCTCAAGAAATTTCCATATGGTGTAGGCACACTTAAGAGTAGGCAAACACCCAATCAAGTTTCTAGCCAAGCCTCTAGTGATAAGATTTACAGTTCTAAGATTGTGAATCATGTCAATAGACTCATCAAGGGTAGGATGCAAAGGATCAACATGAGGTGCACAAGGGCTAGCAATATACTTGCTCAAACGATATTCATTGAAAATCTCAAGCATTTCATTTTTCCACTCATGAAAATATTCTCCATTAGGAATAGGCACTCTATGTTTAAGAATCCCCAAAGTAGACACATCCATCTTCCTCCAAAGGTGTTTAAACCAAGGCAATGGAGACCAAAGCTCTGATACCAATTGAAAGGATCGAGAAGAGGTGTCTAGAGGGGGGTGATTAGACACTAAGTACCAAAAGTTGCAGTTTTTAATTTCTTTAAGTTGAAGTGGAGTTTTGGCACAAGTTTAACAAACACAATACATATCAAGCAAGCATGAAAAGGTATATGAGCAGCGGAAAGTAAAGCATGCAACTTGCAAGAATGTAAGGGGAAGGGTTTGGACAATTCAAACGCAATTGGAGACACGAATGTTTTTGTCGTGGTTCCGATAGGTGGTGCTATCGTACATCCACATTGATGGAGACTTCAACCCACGACGGGTAACAGTTGCGCGAGTCCACGGAGGGCTCCACCCATGAAGGGTCCATGAAGAAGCAACCTTGTCTATCCCATCATGGCCATCGCCCATGAAGGAATTGCCTCACTAGCGGTAGATCTTCACGAAGTAGGCGATCTCCTTGCCCTTAGAAACTCCTTGGTTCAACTCCACAATCTTTGTCGGAGGCTCCCAAGTGATACCTAGCCAATCTAGGAGACACCACTCTCCAAGAAGTAACAAATGGTGTGTTGATGATGAACTCCTTGCTCTTGTGCTTCAAATGATAGTCTCCCCAACACTCAACTCTCTCTCACAGGATTTGGATTTGGTGGAAAGAAGATTTGAGTGGAAAGCGGCTTGGGGAAGGCTAGAGATCAAGATTCATATGGTGGGAATGGAATATCTTGGCCTCAACACATGAGTAGGTGGTTCTTTCTCAAAAAATGTGTATTGGAAGTGTAGGTATGTTCTGATGGCTCTCTCCCTGAATGAAGAGTGGGTGGAGGGGTATATATAGCCTCCACACAAAATCTAATCGTTACACACAACTTGCCAATCTCGGTGGGACTGAATTGATAAACTCGGTCGGACCGATTCAGCAAATCTAGTGACCGTTAGGGTTTTTGGTGGGACCGACTGGATCAACTCGGTGGGACCGATGTGCTAGGGTTAGGGTAAACCAAAACTCGGTTTGACCGATTACTCAAACTCGGTGGGACCGATTTGGGTAATAAGTGAAACAGGGAGTTGGCCAAGCAAACTCGGTGGGGCCGATTGCATATCTCGGTGGGACCGAAAATATTGCAATAGGTAACAGAGAGTTTGCAAGCCCATCTCAGTGAGACCGAGATCCCATCGGTGGAACCGAACTGATTAGGGTTTCTGGCAGTGGCTATGTCAACTGAACTCGGTGGCGCCGGATAGAAAGAATCGGTGGGGCCGAGTTTGACTTTTGGTTTAGGTGATATGTGGATGTGGGAAGGTAGTTGAGGGTTTTGGAGCATATCACTAAGCACTATGAAGCAAGAACCTCATCAAGCAACACCTCATCCCTCCTTGATAATATTGGCTTTTCCTATAGACTCAATGTGATCTTGGATCACTAAAATATAAAATGTAGAGTCTTGATCTTGAAGCTTGAGCCAATCCTTTGTCCTTAGCATCTTCAAGGGGTCCCACATCCTTTAGTCCATGCCACTTAATTTGTTGAACTTGTCTGAAACATACTGGGTAAAAGTATTAGTTCAACAAGATATATGTTGTCATTAATTATCAAAATCACCCAGGGAGCACTTGTGCTTTCAGTCGCATGTTATTGATGATGCTACTTCTGCTATGCATGATACTTATGATGAAACTACCTCTATGCCTGATACTACTATGCCACTTAGTGATTTTCTAGAGGAATGACTTGCTAGGGCTAGAGAGATTGAAAATATTGAATCTGATTATGAAGATGAAAGTGATGATGAAGAATCACTTGTTATTCCTGAGGGTTATTTATTTGATCAAGATGCTTCTTTAGCTATTTTAGCCTGCAAAGATAGATATGAACTCAAAAGGTTATTAGCTAAATGGAATAAGCAATATCCAAATGCTAGGATGAGACCTGACCCTGCTTTTGCTACTTCACCTATATGTGTTGCTGATAAGGATTATGAATTCTCTGTTGATCCTGATATAATTACTTTGGTTGAATCTGATCCTTTTCATGGCTATGAATCTGAAACTGTTGTAGCACATCTTACTAAATTAAATGATATAGCCACCCTGTTCACTAATGATGAGAGATCTCGCTACTTTTATATCCTTCAAATATTTCCGTTCTCATTAAAGGGTGATGCTAAGATATGGTTTAATTCTCTTGATCCTGGTTGTGTGTGTAGTCCCCAGGATATGATTTATTACTTCTCTGCTAAATATTTCCCTACTCATAAGAAACAAGCTGCTTTAAAGGAAATATACAACTTTGTGCAAATTAAAGAAGAGAGTCTCCCACAAGCTTGGGGGAGGCTTCTCAAGTTACTTAATGCTTTGCCTGATCATC
This sequence comes from Triticum dicoccoides, assembly GCF_002162155.2. Taxonomy (NCBI): domain Eukaryota; kingdom Viridiplantae; phylum Streptophyta; class Magnoliopsida; order Poales; family Poaceae; genus Triticum; species Triticum dicoccoides. The sequence goes on from NC_041382.1 coordinate 88,753,900, forward strand.
CTCTTAAGAAAAATGAAATACTTGATATCTTTTATAATGGACTAACTGATGCTTCCAGAGATTACCTGGATAGTTGTGCTGGTTCTCTTTTCAGGGAAAGAACACCGGATGAAGATGAAATCTTATTGAATAATATGTTGACAAATGAAAATAATTGGGCACCTCCTGAGCCAGCTCCTGAGGCAGCTCCTGCTCCAATTAATGATCCTATTCCTAAACCAACCCCGAAGAAGAGAGGTGTTCTATTTCTCAGTCCTGAAGATATGCAAGAGGCAAAGAAATCTATGAAAGAAAAAGGAATTAAAGCTGAAGATGTTAAGAATTTACCTCCTATTGAAGAAATACATGGTCTCAATTTACCGCCTGATGAAGAAATATATGATCTTAATCCTTTATTTATTGAAGAACCTCCAGACCTTGATAACCCGACACAGGTAGTAAAGGTAAATTCTCTCTATAGATATGATAAAGCTAAAATCCCTCCTACTAAAATTGCTAGTCAATGCTTGGATGAGTTTGATAATTTTATGTTTAAGCAAGAAGACTTCAATGCTTATTTTGGTAGACAATTAAAACAAGATGCTGATATGATTAAATACTTAGGTGATTGTATGGCTAATATTAGAGGTGAACTTAAACTTGTTAGCAAACATGCTTCTATGGTTACCACTCAAGTAGAACAAGTACTTAAAGCTCAAAAAGAGTTGCTCAATGAGATGAATAGTAAGAAAAATGATTATGATGTTAAAGTGGCTACTAGAGCTAGTAGAATGACTCAGGAACCTTTGTATCCTGAAGGCCACCCTAAGAGAATTGAGCAAGATTCTCAGAGAAATAAAATTGATGCACCTAGTTCTTCAAAAAGGAAGAAAAAGAAAAAATGATAGAACTGTGCAAACTTCTAGTGAACCTATTGCTGAACCACCTGATAATCCAAATGATATTTCTATTTCTGATGATGAAACTCAATCTGGTAATGAACATAAACCTAATGAAAATGTTAATGATGATGTTCATAATAATGCTCAACCTAGTAATGATAATGATGTAGAAATTGAACCTGTTGTTGATCTTGATAACCCACAATCAAAGAATCAACGTTATGATAAGAAAGACTTTGTTGCTAGGAAAGATGGTAAAGAAAGAGAACCTTGGGTTCAGAAACCCATTCCTTTTCCTCCCAAACCATCCAAGAAAAAGGATGATGAGGATTTTAAGCGCTTTGCTGAAATGATTAGACCTATCTTTTTGCGTATGCGATTAACTGACATACTCAAAACAAATCCTTATGCTAAGTACATGAAAGATATTGTTACAAATAAAAGAAAGATACCGGAAGATGAAATTTCCACCATGCTTGCTAATTATACTTTTAAGGGTGGAATACCAAAGAAACTTGGAGATCTAGGAGTACCTACTATACCATGCTCCATTAAAAGAAACTATGTTAAAACTGCTTTATGTGATCTTGGAGCCGGTGTTAGTGTTATGCCTCTCTCTTTATATCATAAACTTGATTTGAATAAGTTGACACCTACTGAAATATCTTTGCAAATGGCTGATAAATCAACTGCTATACCTGTCGGCATTTGTGAGGACGTGCCTGTTGTGGTTGCAAACGTTACTATTTTAACAGACTTTCTTATTCTTGATATTCCCGAGGACGATAGTATGTCTATTATTCTTGGAAGACCTTTTCTTAATACTGCAGGGGCTGTTATTGATTGCAACAAAGGCAATGCCACTTTTCATGTTAATGGTAATGAGCATACGGTACACTTTCCAAGGAAACAACCTCAAGTTCATAGTATCAATTCTATCGGAAAAATTACATCGATTATATTTGGAGGTTTTGAATTTCCTCTTCCTACTGTCAAGAAGAAATATGATATACTTATTATTGGGGATGTGCATATCCCTGTTGAGGTAACCTAGTGTTATTCGAAATTTCTCCGGTTTCATGTTAATTGGAACAGGTTTGTTAACAAGACTTGATCAACCTTGTTAGTGGATTCCTTTTGACGAGCATCAGATGGATGAAACTAGAAGCACAACCCTCTGTACCCTTTCTATACTTTCTGTTATTTAGTTGAAATAAAGTAAAAATAAATAATTCTCTGTCTGTTATCTGATTATCCGTGCAATATAAAAATACCTCGAAAATAAAAGTTCTCCAAATGCCCTGAAAATTAAATATGATTTTTATAGAATATTTGACGATTTATGGAACAAAGAACACACCAGGGGGGCCAACCACCTTGCCACGAGGGTGGAGGGTGCGCCCACCCCGCTAGGGCGCGCCCCCTGTCTCGTGGACCCACGGTGGACCTCCTCCACTTATTCTTTTAGCCACACACTTCATCTTCCTCCCCCAAACACGAAAAACCAACTCAAACCCGAGTCCAAGCTCGTTTTGCTGCCATTTTTGATCTCCTTGCTCAAAGCACCTCTCACAAAACTGCTTGGGGAGATTGTTCCTTGGTATGTGACTCCTCCATTGGTCCAATTAGTTTTTGTTCTAGTGCTTTATTCATTGCAAATTTGTGTTTCTTAGGTGACCCTGTTCTTGAGCTTGCATGTCAAATTTATATGGTCAAAAGTAGTTTTGATGCATGATATAGCCCTAGGCACTTGTAGGAGTAGTTGCTATCAATATTATTGAGTTTGGTTTACTTTTATTTTGAAGTTACTAAAAATTTTCAGAATTTTTCAGAGGAAGAAATATGCTTAGGAAAATGTTCCAAGGTGGTTCTTCAAAGAAGCAAGGACCCAGGCTTGCAATGCGTGATGCTGACGAAGAGCCACCAAGAGACGCTCCAGTGCGTCCTTGTGAGTGGCCTTCTGAAAATTTTATGGATCGAGCGGGAATCAAAGAAGAATTTAACGCATATTTGCATAATGCCGATCTTGAGGACTTTGAGGCAGACAAATGCCCCCAGTATCATGAGCTCACAAGCTCTTTTGTGAGGAGGTTTGAGTATTCATCTTCGTGTAATTCTCCTTCAGTCATGTTTGATCTTTATGACAAATCTTATACCATGGACTTAGAGGATTTCACTTTTTCTTGCAAACTTCCACAATGGGGTAGTGTTAGGGATCCCCCTAAATCTGAATTTAGAAATTTTCTTGCTAGTATAATTGTAGGGGAATCCAGAGATATAACGCAAGCTACCATAGGGAGCATTCACTTTCCTGCTATACATTATTTTGCTCTCTTCATAGGTAGGTGCATAAATGCTAAGGATGAAGCATGTCACATGTGTGTCCCTGACCTTAGCATTCTCAGGAGTGCTGTGTCAGGAGACCAATATTATCATATGGGAGCCATTGTAGCTCGTAGGTTGCATCATAATAGACATAATGGAGATTTCTTTGGAGGAATTTATGCAACCCGCTTAGCTAAATTTCTGGAGATAGACATTCGTGAAGGAGACATGGAGTTGCCTCCTGCTTATTTAGATTTTGATTCTATGGTTTCCCACCATTTGGTCGAGAGGAACGAATCACCTCTCTAGTACCGACTAATCTTTGACAGACATCGTGATGTCCATATTACTCTCCTTGCTCCTGCTTTCTTTGATTATCAGGCAAGAGGAGGATATACTATTACCAGAGAGGAGGCAGATGAGTACGAGAGGAGAGCGGAGGCCGCTCGTCGCCACGCTGCAGCTCAGGAGGCGATAGCCGCTGCATCACAGTATGACCCCAACAACTATTATTATGGATATCAGCCAGGCCAGCCGTGGCCATAGACCAACTCAGGCCAAAAGCCTAAGCTTGGGGGAGTACGTATTTCTCACCGACATTACATTTATGTTCACACACACTCATTGCTAGATGCCGGTGCTCATACTTTTTCATTGTATCATCCATGCTAGTTTATTTCCTTTTATGCTTTCTTCTTGTGTGTTTGATAAACCTTAAGAAAAACCAAAAAAATTAGTTGTAGCTTTTAATTAATTTACTTTCCATGCTTGTAGTAGTAATTAAAAAGAAAACCCAAAAATATTTCCCATTCTTCTTTTGCTTGTTGGGAGCTTTCCCGTGTAAATAGTTTTATTTATTTTCTTTTCTTTGGGGGTCAGTAGGAGAAGACCATGATTAAATTGTTGAAGTGGCTCTTACATGCATTATTGTTTATCTGACAAAAGAGCCCATATTGCCTTGTCTTCTCCTGTTTATTGAATGCTCGCAGATTCCAGCTTAGTCCAATGCACATGCACTCTTATTATTATTCACATCGTTCGGTCGTGCAACTAAAAGGCAATTATGATGATATATGATGGACTGACTGAGATGAGAAAAGCTGGTATGAACTCAACCTCTTTTGTTTTTGTAAATATGATGAGTTCATCGTTCTTGATTCAGCTTGTTATGAATAAACATGTTTGCAATGACAATTAGAGATCATAGTTGCTTGTGCCATGCTTGATTAGCTATGAGTTATAATGATTTACCTTGCATGCCAACATGCTATTAAAATGGTTATAATGTGGTATGATAGGGTGGTATCCTCCTCTGAATGATTTAAGTGACTTGACTTGGCACATGTTCACGCATATAGCTGAAACAAATCAACATAGCCTTGACGATATTTATGTTCATGGTGGATTATATCCTACTCATGCTTGCATCCAATGTTCATTAATTTTAATGTATGTACATGGCTGTTGTCGCTCTCTAGTTGGTCGCTTCCTAGTCTTTTGCTAGCCTTCACCTGTACTAAGCGGGAATACTGCTTGTGCATCCAAACTCCTTAAACCCCAAAGTTATTCCACATGAGTCCACTATACCTTCCTATATGTGGTATCTACCTGCCGTTCCAAGTAAATTTGTATGTGCCAAACTCTAAACCTTCAAATAATCATCATGTTTTGTATGCTCGAATATCTCATGTTTCAACTAGGGCTCTCTGTATCTTCCATGTTAGGCGGGTTATTCTCAAGAGGAGTGGACTCCGCTCCTCACTCACGAGATAAAGGGCTGGTCACCGGGATGCCCAGTCCCATGCTTTATGCAAACTAAATCAAAATAATTGCAAACAAAACTCCCCCTGGGACCTGATGTATGTTGGAGGCACTCGTTGTTTCGAGCAATCCATGGATTGATGTTTGTTGGAGGAGGGGGGGTATAAACTTTACCACTCTATTTGGGAACCGCCTATAATGTGTGTAGCATGGAAGATATCGCCATCTCTTGGTTGTTATGTTGAAAATGAAAGTATATCGCTCAAAAAATATTATTCGCCTCTATTTTAAAACAGAGCTCTGGCACCTTTACAAATCCCTGCTTCCCTCTGCGAAGGGCCTATCTATTTACTTTTATGTTGAGTCATCACCCTCTTATTAAAAAGCACTAGCTGGAGAGCGCATCTGCCATTTGCATTCAGCGCTGTTAGTTTACAGTGGGTGTGACTATGATTGGATCTCTTTTACCATGAATTACAATGTCTAGTCGGTCCTTGATCTTTAAAGGTGATCTGCATTTATGTTTTGCGGTCTCAGAAAGGGCTAGCGAGATACCATCTTATTATATCATATTATGATTGTTTTAAGAAAGTGTTGTCATCCGAGATCTATTATTATGGCTTGCTAGTTGATTATGTTATTGATATGAGTAATCATGAGACCTGAGAATTATTGCAAATGTGGTTAGTTACAATCTTTGCTGAAAACTTGAATGCTAGCTTGACATATTTACAACAACAAGAGCAAACAGAGTTTGTTAAAGTTTTTCTTTATTTCTTTCAGTTTGTCAACTAAATTTCTTGAGGACAAGCAAGGGTCTAAGCTTGGGGGAGTTGATACGTCTCCGTCGTATCTACTTTTCCAAACACTTCTGCCCTTGTTTTGGACTCTAACTTGTATGATTTGAATGGAACTAACCCGGACCGACGTTGTTTTCAGCAGAATTGCCGTGATGTTGTTTTATGTGCAGAAAATAAAAGTTCTCGAAATGACCTGAAACTCCATGGAATATCTTACAATAAATAATAAAAAAATCCTCGCCAAAGATGAAGACCAGGGGCCCACACCCTTCTCACGAGGGTGGGGGCGCCCCCCCCCCCCTAGGGCGCGCCCCCGTACCTCGTGGGCCCCCTGGAGACCCCCTGACTCCAACTCCAACTATATATAACTGCTTTCGGGGAGAGAAAAATAGGAGAGAAGAAATCATCGTGTTTTACAATACGGAGCCACCGCCAAGCCCTAAAACCTCTTGGGAGGGCTGATCTGGAGTCCGCTCGGGGCTCCGGAGAGGGGGATTCGTCGCCGTCGTCATCATCAACCATCCTCCATCACCAATTTCATGATGCTCACCGCCGTGCGTGAGTAATTCCATCGTAGGCTTGCTGGGCGGTGATGGCTTGGATGAGATTCACCATGTAATCGAGTTAGTTTTGTTAGGGTTTGATCCCTAGTATCCACTATGTTCTGAGATTGATGTTGCTATGACTTTGCTATGCTTAATGCTTGTCACTAGGGCCCGAGTACCATGATTTCAGATCTGAACCTATTATGTTTTCATCAATATATGAGAGTTCTAGATCCTATTTTGGAAGTCTATAGTCACCTATTATGTGTTATGATCCGTTAACCCCGAAGTGACAATAATCGGGATACTTACCGGTGATGACCGTAGTTTGAGGAGTTCATGTATTCACTATGTGCTAATGCTTTGTTCCGGTTCTCTATTAAAAGGAGGCCTTAATATCCCTTAGTTTCCATTAGGACCCCGCTGCCACGGGAGGTTAGGACAAAAGATGTCATGCAAGTTCTTTTCCATAAGCATGTATGACTATATTCCGAATACATGCCTACATTACATTGACGAATTGGAGCTAGTTTTGTGTCACCCTATGTTATGACTGTTACATGATGAACCGCATCCGGCATAATTATCCATCATTGATCTGATGCCTACGAGCTTTCCATATACTGGTTTACGCTTATTTACTTTCCCGTTGCTATTGTTACAATCACTACAAAACACCAAAAACATTACTTTGCTTTCATTACTCTTTTGTTACCGTTACCATCACTATCATATTACTTTGCTACTAAACACTTTGCTGCAGATACTAAGTTTCCAGGTGTGGTTGAATTGACAACTCAGCTGCTAATACTTGAGAATATTCTTTGGCTCCCCTTGTGTCGAATCAATAAATTTGGGAATACTCTACCCTCGAAAGCTGTTGCGATCCCCTATACTTGTGGGTTATCAAGAGCTTACCGCACCCGATCATTCAGGTCTAATACTAATCCCGAAGGTAGATGTAGAGGTAGCATGCTGACCGCGATCACATCGACTTTGGAACCATTTCCCACGCGCATCGTCACCTCGTCCTTAGCCAATCTTCGCTTAATCCGTAGCCCCTGTTTCGAGTTGCAAATATGAGCAACAAAACCAGTATCAAATACCCAGGCGCTACTGCGAGCATTAGTAAGGTACACATCAATAACATGTATATCAAATATACCTTTCACTTTTCCATCCTTCTTATCCGTCAAATACTTGGGGCAGTTCCGCTTTCAGTGACCAGTCCCTTTGCAGTAGAAGCACTCAGTTTCAGGCTTAGGTCCAGACTTGGGCTTCTTCACTTGAGCAGCAACTTGCTTGCTGTTCTTCTTGAAGTTCCCCTTCTTCCCTTTGCCCTTCTTCTTGAAACTAGTGGTCTTGTTGACAATCAGCACTTGATGCTCCTTCTTAATTTCTACCTCCGTAGCCTTTAGCATTGCGAAGAGCTCGGGAATTGTCTTATCCATCCCTTGCATATTATAGTTCATCATGAAGCTTTTGTAGCTGGGTGGTTGTGATGGAAGAACTCTGTCAATGACACTATCATCGGGAAGATTAACTCCTAGTTGAGTCAAGTGGTTGTGGTACCCAGACATTCTGAGTATAGGTTCACTGACAGAACTATTCTCCTCTATCTTGCAGCTGTAGAACTTATTGGAGACTTCATATCTCTCAATTCGGGCATTTGCTTGAAATATTAACTTCAACTCCTGGAACATCTCATATGCTCCATGACGTTCGAAACATCGTTGAAGTCCCGGTTCTAAGTCATAAAGCATGGCACACTGAACTATCGAGTAGTCATCAAAACGCGTCTGCCAGGCATTCACAATGTCTACAGTTGTTGGCGCGGGTGGTACACCTAGCGGTGCTTTCAAGACGTAATTCTTCCGTGCAGCAATGAGGATAATCCTCAAGTTACGGACCCAGTCCGTGTATTTGCTACCATCATCTTTCAACTTAGCTGTAACATCCCAAAATACTAAATTTTGGAATGTTATAATAAATAGATAGATTTGATTGATTGTTTGATTGATTGTGTGAAATTGAGTGAAATTCGAAACCTTTTTGAAAGTTAAATGAGAGGGAATAAAAGGACTTTCCCAAACTTTCATTTTGCATTTATGATCTCCGTGAATTCAAATTCTTTTCAAATACAAAACCCTAGAGAGAAGATGACATGACTTCTTCCATCTAAATAAATGAAAAGGGTGTTTGAAAAATATTTGAATTCCATTGGGAAATATTTTCCAATTCAGAAACTTTATGCAACTCAATGATTTTCACGAGAGAAGATAAAATGACTTCTTCAAATTATGAAATATGAGTTGGGAGTTTCAAAGATCACATTTAAAGTCCTTTTTGAATTTATTTTCAATTTGGAGTTATTTCAGTTTTATTCAAATTATTTTTCTCCAAAAATAAAATATATGGAAAACAGGGTAACATGATTCCCTACATCAGAAAATTGGAGATAAATAAATTTGAATTCATTCTGGTATTTCTAAAATGATTTTTATTGGATTTTATTAGACCAGTAGCACTCTTTGAATTATTAGAATTTGTGTGTATTTTATTTAATGCCAGAAAAATGTTCATGTCGTAGAAAATCTTTTTTCCGAAAATTTTGATATATAATATGCCTATAGTATATTTTTTAATTTATTCAATTTTTTATTTCTTTTCTTGTCTTAAAAATTGTTTAAAAAATCCCGCCGACTGGGCCGGCCCAGCCAACCGGGCCAGGCCAGCCGCAGCCCAGCAACTCCCCGCGCCCGAACCGGCTACGCCTCGCTCGCCCGCTCGCTCCATCGCGCGGACGCCGCTTCGCCAGCCGCTGACAGGTGGACCCCACCTGTCAGCTTCTTCTTCCCCAAGCCGAGCCGGAGTCCAACTCCAGCACGCGTCGCCGGCCGCCGCCGTGTCCGACTCGACTTCCACCCCGCGCCGCCTTGCCCCTCGCCTAAGCCACCGCCTCGCCCCCTTCTTTAAATACCGAGGCCCCGGCCTCGTTTTCCCCTCAAGCCGCAGCCGCCGACGCCCTGCACCCCCTCGCCGGAGTTGCAAACTCCGACGAGATCCGCTGCCGTCACCCGCTCCGCCCCGTCGCCCTCGACCGCAGCTGACCCCGCCGACGACTCCGCCACTCCGCTCCGCCCCTCCCCGACCGCTCCGCCGTCGCCTCTGACCACCGGAGCCGCCGCCCGCTCGAAGCCGACGCCGCCGCCACCAACTTCTCTGGCGACGCCGACGCCCACCACCGCGGTAAGCCCAGCTCCTCCCTCGTCCGTTAGATCTAGGGTCAACGGATAGGATTAGATCGCGCTGTTTCTTTTTCTCCAATCGTTTTCTTTAAGTAGTGAATGTTCATTGTTTAGTGTTTGCAGCGGACGGTTTTTGTCTTATAAGCTTCTAGAGCGAACGTTCGTTAGATAGATTTTTCTTTTTCAGTTTAATTTCAGCTAGGGACCCATGTGTAATTAGTTTCTTCACAGATTAGTCCCTGATCTTCAATCTATCACAACTTTTTGCCCGTTTGTCCAAATCCAACGAAACCAATGCCCACTTCTTTGAAAGTTTTAAAATTTGAATTATATCAGATTTGTATTCAAACTTCTTTTGATCATAACTTGAGTTTTATAACTCCGATTTAGTTGATTCTTTTTTGCAAATCGAAGCTCTTGACCCACACTTTCTGATAAAGCCAAATTCACATGATTTTGGTACTGTTAGAAATTGTATTATGTTGCAAGAGTATTTGCTTGGTTTTGATGTTTTCCGAACTGTCTTGTTCGTTCTTCCCGATCTTCTGAGTGATTGCTTATGTGTGGTTACTATTGCCTACTTACGATAGATTTACCGGAGTGTGACGAGTAGAGCTATCAAAAGTTTGGAGTGCGAATCATCTTCATCAACATTGCAGGCAAGTTCACACTTTGATCATATCCCTTTCATACCCAGTTTTTATGCATAAGTTTCACCCTCAAACATTGCATGAGTAGGATTGATAACATGTGGGTATTGGGAAGTAGTTGATGAGGTAGGAACCTACTGCCCTGCATTCAAACCTTGGGAGTTACTATTACATTATGCTTATATTGCCATGCTATGCTCGTAGACGTGGATTGGGTTTGAGAGTATTTCATGACAGATGTGAGTTTGTTAATTGATGGTTACTTAAGGTGGCAACTTTAACACACATCTGGGTGGATTGAGGCACCTGGGTATTCCAGCGATTGCCTGTCTAGGCACCTGGGTATTCCAGGATTGCCTGTTTTTTTATGGACCACCACCCAGGTTCAAAGGGATCATGAGATTATTCATACTAGAAACTTCTGTGTGCAGCCACAAGCTATTATGGGCTCTAGCATAGTTGATTAAGTCGTGTGAACTCTTACAGTGGTAGACTAGCAGATGTAGGGGTAGTAGGTGGTACGGTCTACCCATCGTAAGGTGCAAACGCTTCTGAAAGACTATGTCTCGGTCATCCGTTTCTCAAACACCATGTAGTGCGAGAAATCCAACGGAGGAGATCGAGTCTTGTGGGGAAAAGTGCGCAAACCTCTCCAGAGTGTATAAACTAATCATGATTAGCCGTGTCCTCGGTTATGGACGTTTTGAGTATCTAGTACTTGGATTATCATCTGAATCTCATCATGTGACTTTAAATAATTTTGTTGGGTTTAATGATGTTACTTAATTGGGATTGAGAATGCTGTCAACCATTCTCAATGATTAACAACCACCATGATAGTTAAATAAAATGTATTCCTTTGCAGTAGGGAAAAATTGGCTTTTCGCAAAAACATATAACCATAGAGCTTTTCCACCAGCCATATATGCATGTAGTGATAGACATTGTTCATCATTCTCTATGGTGTGAATTTGCTAGTACATTCAATGTACTGACCCTCTGTGGCTGCAACGTCTCATGTTGCAGGATATCTTACGACGAGTAAGTGATACGTTAGGGTTACGATTTCTACACTCAACTTTGCCGTTGGCGTTGATGGGAATCCACAACCTTGTTACTTCCGCTATTTTGGATTGAGGTAATAATATTTACGTTACTTTACACATGTGATTTACCTCTGTTATAAATCCTCGAGTACTGTGTATGTCAGCATACCGATCCAGGGATGACACTTAAGCACAGAGACTTGATCCATTCGGGTCAGGTCGCTACATTAGCTTTATCTAGGAACACATTAAAATTCAAAGGAACAGTAGCACGGGCCATTTATCTACAACAACATAGACATGCAAAATACTATCAGGTACTAAGTTCATGATAAATTAAAGTTCAATTAATCATATTACTTAAGAACTCCCACTTAGATAGACATCCCTCTAGTCATCTAAGTGATCACTTGATCCATATCAACTAAACCATGTCCGATCATCACGTGAGATGGAGTAGTTTTCAATGGTGAACATCACTATGTTGATCATATCTACTATATGATTCACGCTCGACCTTTCGGTCTTAGTGTTCCAAGGCCATATCTGCATATGCTAGGCTCGTCAAGTTTAACCTGAGTATTCTACTTGTGCAAAACTGGCTTGCACCTGTTGTATATGAACGTAGAGCTTATCACACCTGATCATCACGTGGTGTCTTGGCACAACGAACCGTCGCAATGGTGCATACTCAGGGAGAACACTTACACCTATAAATTTCAGTGAGGGATCATCTTATAATGCTACCATCGTACTAAGCAAAATAACATGCATAAAAATATAAACATCACATGCAATCAAAATATGTGACATGATATGGCCATCATCATCTTGTGCCTTTGATCTCCATCTCCAAAGCACCGTCATGATTTCCATCGTCACTGGCTTCACACCATGATCTTCATCGTAGCGTCATTGTCGTCTCGCCAACTATTGTTTCTACACTTATCGCTAACGCATAGTGATAAAGTAAAGCAATTACATGGCGATTGCATTTCATACAATAAAGCGACAACAATAAGGCTCCTGCCAGTTGCCGATAACTTTTACAAAACATGATCATCTCATACAATAACATATATCAAATCATGTCTTAACCATATCACATCACAACATGCCTTGCAAAAACAAGTTAGACATCCTCTACTTTGTTGTTGCAAGTTTTACGTGGCTGCCATGGGCTTCTAGTAAGAACCGTTCTTACCTACGCATCAAAACCACAATGATGTTTAGTCAAGTTTGTTGTTTTAACCTTCAACAAGGATCATCCCTAGTCAAATTGATTCAACTAAAGTTGGAGAAACAGACACCCGCCAGCCACCTTTATGCAAAACAAGTTGCATGTCTGTCAGTCGAACCGATCTCATGAACGTGGTCATGTAAGGTTGGTCTGGGCCGCTTCATCCAACAATGCTGCCGAATCAAAGTAAGATGTTGGTGGTCAGCGGTATGACTATGATTGCCCACAACTCTTTGTGTTCTATTCGTGCATATCATCTACGCATAAACCTGGCTCTGATACCACTGTTGGGAAACGTAGCATGCAATTTCGAAAAATTTCCTACGCTCACACAAGATCTATCTAGGAGATGCATAGCAACGAGAGGGGGATAGTGTGTCCACGTACCCTCATAGACCGAAAGCGGAAGCGTTAGCTTAATGCGGTTGATATAGTCGAACATCTTCTCGATTCAACCGATCAAGCACCGAACATACGGCACCTTCGAGTTCTGCACACGTTCAGCTCGATGATGTCCCCCAAACTCTTGATCCAGCAAAGTGTCGAGGGAGAGTTTCGTCAGCACGGCGGCGTGGTGACGGTGACGGTGAAGTGATCCGTGCAGGGCTTCGCCTAAGCACTACGACGATATGATCAGAGGCTTATCATGATGTGCATTACCGAGAGGGCCCGGAGATACCTCTCCGATACTCGGAGTAACAAATACTAATCTCGATCTGTGCCAACCCAACAAACACCTTCGGAGATACCTATAGAGCATCTTTATAATCACCCAATTACGTTGTGACGTTTGATAGCACACAAGGTATTCCTTCGGTATTCAGGAGTTGCATAATCTCATAGTCAAAGGAATCTGTATAAGTCATGGAGAAAGCAATAGCAATAAAACTTAACGATCATTATGCTAAGCTAACGGATGGGTCTTGTCCATCACATCATTCTCCTAATGATGTGATCTCGTTCATCAAATGACAGCACATGTCTATGGTTAGGAAACTTAACCATCTTTGATTAACAAGCTAGTCCAGTAGAGGCATACTAGGGACACTGTGTTTTGTCTATGTACTCACACATGTATCAATTTTCCGGTTAATACAATTATAGCATGAATAATAAACATTTATCATGATATAAGGAAATATAAATAACAACTTTGTTATTGCCTCTAGGGCATATTTCATTCACACTCCCCTTGGCAACTGCTAAGCTTGGGGGAGATGCCCCGGTATCGTATTGTTGGAAATATGCCCTAGAGGCAATAATAAATTGGTTATTATTATATTTCCTTGTTCATGATAATCATTTATTATACATGATAGAATTGTATTGATAGGAAACTCAAATACATGTGTGGATACATAGACAACACCATGTCCCTAGTAAGCCTCTAGTTGACTAGCTCTTTGATCAATAGATGGTTACGGTTTCCTAACCATGGACATTGGATGTCGTTGATAACGGGATCACATCATTAGGAGAATGATGTGATGGACCAGACCCAATCCTAAGCCTAGCACAAGATCATGTAGTTCGTATGCTAAAGCTTTTCTAATGTCAAGTATCATTTCCTTAGACCATGAGATTGTGCAACTCCCGGATACCGTAGGAGTGCTTTGGGTGTGCCCAACGTCACAACGTAACTGGGTGGCTATAAAGGTACACTACAGGTATCTCCGAAAGTGTCTGTTGGGTTGGCACGAATCGAGACTGGGATTTGTCACTCCGTGTAAACGGAGAGGTATCTCTGGGCCCACTCGGTAGGACATCATCATAATGTGCACAATGTGATCAAGGAGTTGATCACGGGATGATGTGTTACGGAACGAGTAAAGAGACTTGCCGGTAACGAGATTGAAAATGGTATCTGGATACCGACGATCGAATCTCGGGTAAGTATCGTACCGCTAGACAAAGGGAATTGTATACGGGATTGATTAAGTCCTTGACATCGTGGTTCATCCGATGAGATCATCGTGGAGCATGTGGGAGCCAACATGGGTATCCAGATCCCGCTGTTGGTTATTGACCGAAGAGTTATCTCGGTCATGTCTGCATGGTTCCCGAACACGTAGGGTCTACACACTTAAGGTTCGATGACGCTAGGGTTATAGGGAATAGATATACGTGGTTACCGAATGTTGTTTGGAGTCCCGGATGAGATCCCAGACGTCACGAGGAGTTCCGGAATGGTCCAGAGGTAAAGATTTATATATGGAAAGTCCTGTTTTGGTCGCCGGAAAAGTTTCGGGTTTTATCGGTAATGTACCGGGACCACCGGGAGGGTCCCGGTGGTCCACCAAGTGGGGCCACCAGCCCCGGAGGGCTGCATGGGCCAAGTGTGAGAGGGTACCAGCCCCTGGTGGGCTGGTGCGCCCCCCACCAAGGCCCAAGGCGCAAGGGAGAGTGGAAGGGGGCAAACCCTAGGCTCAGATGGGCCTAAGGCCCACCTAGTGGTGCGCCCCCCCTCTCTCCCCCCTTGGCCGCCCCCCTAGATGGGATCTAGGGCTGGCCGCCACCCCTAGGGGTGGAAACCTAGGTGGGGGCGCAGCCCCTCCCCCCCTATATATACTTGATGTTTTGGGCTGCCATAGAGATGATTTTCAATCTCCTTCTTGGCGCAGCCCTACCCCTCTCCCTCCTCGTCTCTTGCGGTGCTTGGCGAAGCCCTGCTAGAGTACCACGCTCCTCCACCACCACCACGTCGTCGTGCTGCTGCTGGATGGATTCTTCCCCAACCTCTCCTTCTCCCCTTGCTGGATCAAGGCGTAGGAGACGTCACCGGGCTGTACGTGTGTTGAACACGGAGGTGCCGTCCGTTCGGCACTAGGATCATCGGTGATTTGGATCACGACGAGTACGACTCCATCAACCCCGTTCACTTGAACGCTTCCGCTTAGCGATCTACAAGGGTATGCGGATGCACTCTCCTTCCCCTCGTTGCTAGATTACTCCATAGATTGATCTTGGTGATGCGTAGAAAATTTTGAATTTCTACTACGTTCCCCAACAGTGGCATCATGAGCTAGGTCTATGCGTAGTTACTATGTACGAGTAGAAGACAAAGTAGTTGTGGGCGTCGATATTGTCAATTATCTTGCCGTTACTAGTCTTATCTTGATTCGGTGGCGTCGTGGGATGAAGCGGCTCGGACCAACCTTACACGTACGCTTACGTGAGACCGGTTCCACCGACTGACATGCACTAGTTGCATAAGGTGGCTGGCGGGTGTTTGTCTCTCCCACTTTAGTCAGATCGGATTCGATGAACAGGGTCCTTATGAAGGGTAAATAGAAATTGGCAATTCACGTTGTGGTTTTGGCGTAGGTAAGAAACGTTCTTGCTAGCAACCTATAGCAGCCACGTAAAAAACTTGCAACAACAATTAGAGGACGTCTAACTTGTTTTGCAGCATATGCCTTGTGATGTGATATGGCCAGAAGGATGTGATGAATGATATATGTGATGTATGAGATTGATCATGTTCTTGTAATAGGAATCACGACTTGCATGTCGATGAGTATGACAACCGGCAGGAGCCATAGGAGTTGTCTTAATTTATTTATGACCTGCGTGTCAACATAAACGACATGTAATTACTTTACTTTATTGCTAAAGCGTTAGCCATAGTAGTAGAAGTAATAGATGACGAGACAACTTCAAGAAGACACGATGATGGAGATCATGATGATGGAGATCATGGTGTCATGCTGGTGACAACGATGATCATGGAGCCCCGAAGATGGAGATCAAGAGGAGCAAAATGATATTGGCCATATCATGTCACTATTTGATTGCATGTGATGTTTATCATGTTTTACATCTTATTTGCTTAGAACGACGGTAGCTTAAATAAGATGATCCCTCACTAAAATTTCAAGAAAGGTGTTCCCCCTAACTGTGCAGCGTTGCGAAGGTTCGTTGTTTCGAAGCACCACATGATGATCGGGTGTGATAGATTCTAACGTTCGAATACAATGGGTGTTGACGAGCCTAGCATGTACAGACATGGCCTCGGGACACATGCGAAACACTTAGGTTGACTTGAAGAGCCTAGCATGTACAGACATGGCCTCGGAACACGGTAGACCGAAAGGTCGAAAATGAGTCGTATAGAAGATATGATCAACATGAAGATGTTCACCGATGATGACTAGTCCGTCTCACGTGATGATCGAACACGGCCTAGTTGACTCGGATCATGTAATCACTTAGATGACTAGAGGGATGTCTATCTGAGTGGGAGTTCATAAGATGAACTTAATTATCCTGAACATAGTCAAAAGGTCTTCGCAAATTATGCCGTAGCTCGCGCTTCAGTTCTATTGTTTAGATATGTTCCTAGAGAAAATTTAGTTGAAAGTTAATAGTAGCAATTATGCGGACTAGGTCCGTAAACTGAGGATTGTCCTCATTGCTTCATAGAAGGCTTATGTCCTTAATGCATCGCTCAGTGTGCTGAACCTCGAACGTTGTCTGTGGATGTTGCGAACATCTGACATACACATTTTGATAACTACGTGATAGTTCAGTTAAACGGTTTAGAGTTGAGGCACCGAAGACGTTTTGAAACGTCGCGAAACATATGAGATGTTTCGAGGGCTGAAATTGGGATTTCAGGCTCGTGCCCACGTCAAGACGTATAAGACCTCCGACGATTTTCTTAGCCTGCAAACTAAGGGAGAAATGCTCAATTGTTGAGCTTGTGCTCAGATTGTCTAAGTACAACAATCATTTGAATCGAGTGGGAGTTGATCTTCCAGATGAGAAAGTGATGTTTCTCCAAAGTCATTACCACCAAGCTGCTAGAGCTTCGTGATGAACTATAATATATCAGGGACATATATGATGATCCTTGAGATATTCGCGATGTTTGACACCACAAAAGTAGAAATCAAGAAGGAGCGTCAATTGTTGATGGTTGGTGAAACCACTAGTTTCAAGAAGGGCAAGGGCAAGGGCAAGAAGGGATACTTCATGAAACGGCAATTCAGCTGCTGCTCTAGTGAAGAAACCCAAGGTTGAACCCAAACCCGAGACTAAGTGCTTCTGTAATAAGAGGAACAGCCACTGCAGCAGAATTACCCTAGATACTTGGTAGATGAGAAGGCTGGCAAGGTCGATAGAAGTATATTGGATATACATTGTGTTAATGTGTACTTTACTAGTACTCCTAGTAGCACCATGGTATTAGATATCGGTTCGGTTGCTAAGTGTTATTAAACTCGAAATAAAAGGCTGCGGAGTAAACGGAGACTAGCTAAAGGTGAGCTGGCGATATGTGTTGGAAGTTTTTCCAAGCTTGATGTGATCAAGCATCGCACGCTCCCTCTATCATCGAGATTGGTGTTTGCGTTGAGCATAGACATGATTGGATTATGTCTATCGCAATACAGTTATTCATTTAAGGAGAATAATGGTTACTTTGTTTATTTGAATAATACCTTCAATGGTCTTGCACCTAAAATGAATGGTTTATTGAATCTCGATCGTAGTGATACACATGTTCATACCAAAAGATATAAGATAATAATGATAGTACCACCTACTTGTGGCACTGCCACGTAAGTCATATCGGTATAAAACGCATGAAGAAGCTCCATGTTGATGGATCTTTGGGCTCACTCATTTTTGAAAAGTTTGAGACATGCGAACCATGTCTATTGGTGTATATGCATGAAGAAACTCCATCCAAATGGACCGTTTGGACTCACTTGATTTTGAATCACTTGAGACATGCAAATCATACCACGGGGGAAAGATGACGGAAAGCCTCGTTTTCAGTAAAATGGAACCAGAAAGCAACTTGTTGGAAGTAATACATTTTGATGTGTGCAGTCCAATGAGTGCTGAGGCGTGTAGTGGATATCGTTATGTTCTTACTTCACAGATGATTTGAGTAGATGTTGAGTATATTTACTTGATGAATCACGAGTCTGAATTGTTGAAAGGTTCAAGTAATTTCAGGGTGAAGTTGAAAGATCGTCGTGACAAGAGGATAAAATATCTATGATATGATCATAGAGATGAATATCTGATTTACGAGTTTGGCACAGAATTAAGACATTGTGGAAATTGTTTCACAACTAATATAGCCTGGAACACCATAGTGTGATGGTGTGTCCGAACATCATAACTGCACCCTATTGGATATGATGGATACCATGATGTCTCTTATCGAATTACCACGATAGTTTATGGGTTAGGCATTAGAGACAACCACATTCACTTTAAATAGGGCACCACGTAATTGTGATGAGATGACATCGTATGAACTATGGTTTAGAGAAACCTAAGCTGTCATTTCTTAAAAGTTTGGGGCTGCGACGCTTATGTGAAAAAGTTTCAGGCTGATAAGCTCGAACCCAAAGCGGATAAATGCATCTTCATAGGACACCCAAAACAGTTGGGTATACCTCCTGTCTCAGATCCGAAATCAATAAGGGATTGTTTCTAGAATCGGGTCCTTTCTCGAGGAAAAGTTTCTCTCAAAAGAATTGAGTGGGAGGATGGTGGAGACTTGATGAGGTTATTGAACCGTCTCTTCAACTAGTGTGTGGCAGGGCACAGGGAGTTGTTCCTGTGGCACCTACACCAATTGAAGTGGAAGCTTATGATAGTGATCATGAAACTTCAGATCAAGTCACTACCAAACCTCGTGGGATGACAAGGATGTGTACTACTTCAGAATGGTACGTAATCCTGTCTTGGAAGTCATGTTGCTAGACAACAACGAACCTACGAGCTATGGAGAAGCGATGGTGGGCCTCGATTCCAAAATGACTCAAGGCCATATAATCCGAGAGAGGATCCATATATGAAAACAAAGTGTAGACTTTGGAAGAACTGCTTGATGGTCGTTAGGCTGTTAGGTACATATGGATTTTAAAAGGAAGACGGACAATGATGGTAAGTATCACCATTAAGAAAGCTCGACTTGTCGTTAAGATGTTTTCCGACAAGTTCAAGGAGTTGACTACGATGAGACTTTCTCACTCGTAGCGATGCTAAGAGTCTGTTGGAATTATATTAGCGATTACTGCATTATTTATGAAATCTTGCAGATAGGATATCAAAACATTGTTTCCTCAACGTTTTTCTTGAGGAAAGGTTGTATGTGATACAACCGGAAGGTTTTGTCAATCCTAAAAGATGCTAACAAGTATGCAAAGCTCCAGCAATCCTTCTAAGGACCGGAGTAAGCATCTCGGAGTTGGAATGTATGCTTTGATGAGATGATCAAAGATTTTGGGTGTATACAAAGTTTATAACAAACTTGTATTTCCAAAGAAGTGAGTGGGAGCACTATAGAATTCTTGATGAATATATGTTGTTGACATATTGTTGATCAGAAATGACGTAGAATTGCTGGAAAGCATATAGGGTTATTTGGAAAGTGTTTTTCAATGGAAAACTTGGATTAAGCTACTTGAACATTGAGCATCAAGATCTATAAGGATAGATCAAAACGCTTAATGGTACTTTCAAATGAGCACATACCTTGATATGATCTTGAAGGTGTTCAAGATGGATCAGTCAAAGAAGGAGTTCTTGCCTGAGTTGTAAGGTATGAAGTTAAGACTTAAAGCTCGACCACGGTAGAAGAAAGAGGAAGGACGGAGGTCATCCCCTATGCTTTTGTCATAGGCTCTATACGGTATACCATGCTGAGTACCGCACCTGATGTGTGCCTTGCCACATATCTGGTAAGAGGGTACAAAGGTAATCTAGGAGTAGATCACTAGATAGCGGTCTAAATTATCCTTAGAGGAATAAGGATATGTTTCTCGGTTATGGAGGTGATAAAGAGGTCGACGTAAAGAGTTACGTCGATGCAAGCTTAACACCTATCCGGATAGCTCTGAGTAGAGATACCGGATACGTATAATGGAGCAACAATTTAGAATAGCTCCAAGTAGAACAGTTATTTGAAATGGCTCCAAATGTAGCGTAGTAGTTGCATCTACAAGATGACATTGAAATTTGCGAAGTACATACGGATCTGAATGTTGCAGACCCGTTGACTGAAACCTCTCTCACAAGCATAACATGATCAAACCCAGAACTCTTTGGGTGTTAGTCACATGGGGATGTGACCTTGAGTGTTAATCACATAGCGATGTGAACTGGATTATTGACTCTAGTGCAAGTGGGAGACTGTTGGAAATATGCCCTAGAGGCAATAATAAATTGGTTATTATTATATTTCCTTGTTCATGATAATCGTTTATTATCCATGCTAGAATTGTATTGATAGGAAACTCAGATACATGTGTGGATACATAGACAACACCATGTCCCTAGTAAGCCTCTAGTTGACTAGCTCGTTGATTAATAGATGGTTACGGTTTCCTGACCATGGACATTGGATGTCGTTGATAACGGGATCACATCATTAGGAGAATGATGTGATGGACAAGACCCAATCCTAAGCCTAGCACAAGATCATGTAGTTCGTATGCTAAAGCATTTCTAATGTCAAGTATCATTTCCTTAGACCATGAGATTGTTCAACTCCCGGATACCGTAGGAGTGCTTTGGGTGTGCCAAATATCACAACGTAACTGGGTTGCTATAAAGGTACACTACAGGTATCTCCGAAAGTGTCTGTTGGGTTGGCACGAATCGAGACTGGGATTTGTCACTCCGTGTAAACGGAGAGGTATCTCTGGGCCCACTCGGTAGGACATCATCATAATGTGCACAATGTGATCAAGGAGTTGATCACGGGATGATGTGTTACGGAACGAGTAAAGAGACTTGCCGGTAACAAGATTGAACATGGTATCGGGATACCGACGATCGAATCTCGGGCAAGTATCGTACCGCTAGACAAAGGGAATTGTATATGGGATTGATTAAGTCCTTGACATCATGGTTCATCCGATGAGATCATCGTGGAGCATGTGGGAGCCAACATGGGTATCCAGATCCCGCTGTTGGTTATTGACCGGAGAGTTATCTCGGTCATGTCTGCATGGTTCCCGAACCCGTAGGGTCTACACACTTAAGGTTCGATGACGCTAGGGTTATAGGGAATAGATATACATGGTTACCGAATGTTGTTCAGAGTCCCGGATGAGATCCTAGACATCACGAGGAGTTCCAGAATGGTTTGGAGGTAAAGATTTATATATGGGAAGTCCTGTTTTGGTCGCTGGAAAAGTTTCGGGTTTTATCGGTAATGTACCGGGACCACCGGGAGGGTCCCGGTGGTCCACCAAGTGGGGCCACCAGCCCTAGAGGGCTGCATGGGCCAAGTGTGAGAGGGGACTAGCCCCTGGTGGGCTGGTGCGCCCCCCCCCCCCACCAAGGCCTAAGGCGCAAGGGAGAGTGGAAGGGGGCAAACCCTAGGCTCAGATGGGCCTAAGGCCCACCTAGTGGTGCGCCCCCCTCTCTCTCCCCTTGGCCGCCCCCCCCCTAGATGGGATCTAGGGCTGGCCGCCACCCGTAGGGGTGGAAACCTAGGTGGGGGCGCAGCCCCTCCCCCCTATATATACTTGAGGTTTTGGGCTGCCAAAGAGACGATTTTCAATCTCCTTCTTGGCGCAGACCTACCCCTCTCCCTCCTCGTCTCTTGCGGTGCTTGGCGAAGCCCTGCTGGAGTACCACGCTCCTCCACCACCACCACGCCGTCGTGCTGCTGCTGGATGGAGTCTTCCCCAACCTCTCCTTCTACCCTTGCTGGATCAAGGCGTAGGAGACGTCACCGGGCTGTATGTGTGTTGAACACGGAGGTGCCGTCCGTTCGGCACTAGGATCATCGGTGATTTGGATCACGACGAGTACGACTCCATCAACCCCGTTCACTTGAACGCTTCCGCTTAGCGATCTAAAAGGGTATGTAGATGGACTCTCCTTCCCCTCGTTGCTAGATTACTCCATAGATTGATCTTGGTGATGTGTAGAAAATTTTCAATTTCTGCTACGTTCCCCAACAGTGGCATCATGATCTAGGTCTATGCGTAGTTACTATGCACGAGTAGAAGACAAAGTAGTTGTGGGCGTCGATATTGTCAATTATCTTACCGTTACTAGTCTTATCTTGATTCGGTGGCATCGTGGGATGAAGCGGCCCGGACCAACCTTACACGTACGCTTACGTGAGACCGGTTCCACCGACTGACATGCACTAGTTGCATAAGGTGGCTCGCAGGTGTCTGTCTCTTCCACTTTAGTCGGATCGGATTCGATGAACAGGGTCCTTATGAAGGGTAAATAGAAATTGGCAATTCACGTTGTGGTTTTGGCGTAGGTAAGAAACGTTCTTGCTAGCAACCTATAGCAGCCACGTAAAAAACTTGCAACAACAATTAGAGGACGTCTAACTTGTTTTTGCAGCATATGCCTTGTGATGTGATATGGACAGAAGGATGTGATGAATGATATGTGTGATGTATGAGATTGATCATGTTCTTGTAATAGGAATCACGACTTGCATGTCGATGAGTATGACAACCGGCAGGAGCCATAGGAGTTGTCTTAATTTATTTATGACCTGCGTGTCAACATAAACGTCATGTAATTACTTTACTTTATTGCTAAAGCGTTAGCCATAGTAGTAGAAGTAATAGATGATGAGACAACTTCAAGAAGACACGATGATGGAGATCATGATGATGGAGATCATGGTGTCATGCCGGTGACAACGATGATCATGGAGCCCCGAAGATGGAGATCAAGAGGAGCAAAATGATATTGGCCATATCATGTCACTATTTGATTGCATGTGATGTTTATCATGTTTTACATCTTATTTGCTTAAAACGACGGTAGCTTAAATAAGATGATCCCTCACTAAAATTTGAAGAAAGGTGTTCCCCCTAACTGTGCACCATTGCGAAGGTTCGTTGTTTCGAAGCACCACGTGATGATCGAGTGTGATAGATTCTAACGTTCGAATACAATGGGTGTTGACGAGCCTAGCATGTACAGACATGGCCTCGGGACACATGTGAAACACTTAGGTTGACTTGACGAGCCTAGCATGTACAAACATGGCCTCGTAACACGGAAGACCGAAAGGTCGAACATGAGTCGTATAGAAGATACGATCAACATGAAGATGTTCACTGATGATGACTAGTCCGTCTCACGTGATGATCGGACACGGCCTAGTTGACTCGGATCATGTAATCACTTAGATGACTAGAGGGATGTCTATCTGAGTGGGAGTTCATAAGATGAACTTAATTATCCTGAACATAGTCAAAAGATCTTCGCAAATTATGTTGTAGCTCGCGCTTCAGTTCTACTGTTTAGATATGTTCCTAGAGAAAATTTAGTTGAAAGTTGATAGTAGCAATTATGCGGACTAGGTCCGTAAACTGAGGATTGTCCTCATTGCTTCCTAGAAGGCTTATGTCCTTAATGCACCGCTCAGTGTGCTGAACCTCGAACGTTGTCTGTGGATGTTGCGAACATCTGACATACACATTTTGATAACTACGTGATAGTTCAGTTAAACGGTTTAGAGTTGAGGCACCGATGACGTTTTGAAACGTCTCGAAACATATGAGATGTTTCAAGGGATGAAATTGGGATTTCAGGCTCGTGCCCACGTCAAGAGGTATAAGACCTCCGACGATTTTCTTAGCCTGCAAACTAAGGGAGAAAAGCTCAATTGTTGAGCTTGTGCTCAGATTGTCTGAGTACAACAATCATTTGAATCGAGTGGGAGTTGATCTTCCAGATGAGAAAGTGATGTTTCTCCGAAGTCATTACCACCAAGCTGCTAGAGCTTTGTGATGAACTATAATATATCAGGGACATATATGATGATCCTTGAGATATTCGCGATGTTTGACACCACAAAAGTTGAAATCAAGAAGGAGCATCAATTGTTGATGGTGGTGAAACCACTAGTTTCAAGAAGGACAAGGGCAAGGGCAAGAAGGGATACTTCATGAAACGGCAATTCAGCTGCTGCTCTAGTGAAGAAACCCAAGGTTGAACCCAAACCCGAGACTAAGTGCTTCTGTAATAACAGGAACAGCCACTGGAGCTGAATTACCCTAGATACTTGGTAGATGAGAAGGCTGGCAAGGTCGATAGAAGTATATTGAATATACATTGTGTTAATGTGTACTTTACTAGTACTCCTAGTAGCACCATGGTATTAGATACCGGTTCGGTTGCTAAGTGTTAGTAAATTCGAAATAAAAGGCTGCGGAGTAAATGGAGACTAGCTAAAGGTGAGCTGGCGATATGTGTTGGAAGTTTTTCCATGCTTGATGTGATCAAGCATCGCACGCTCCCTCTACCATCGAGATTGGTGTTTGCGTTGAGCATAGACATGATTGGATTATGTCTATTGCAATACGGTTATTCATTTAAGGAGAATAATGGTTACTCTGTTTATTTGAATAATACCTTCAATGGTCTTGCACCTAAAATGAATGGTTTATTGAATCTCGATCGTAGTGATACACATGTTCATGCCAAAAGATATAAGATAGTAATGATAGTACCACCTACTTGTGGCACTGCCACGTAAGTCATATCGGTATAAAACGCATGAAGAAGCTCCATGTTGATGGATCTTTGGGCTCACTCGTTTTTGAAAAGTTTGAGACATGCGAACCATGTCTATTGGTGTATATGCATGAAGAAACTCCATGCAAATGGACCGTTTGGACTCACTTGATTTTGAATCACTTGAGACATGCAAATCATACCACATGGGCAAGATGACTGAAAGCCTCGTTTTCAGTAAAATGGAACTAGAAAGCAACTTGTTGGAAGTAATACATTTTGATGTGTGCAGTCCAATGAGTGCTGAGGCGTGTAGTGGATATCGTTATGTTCTTACTTCACAGATGATTTGAGTAGATGTTGAGTATATTTACTTGATGAATCACGAGTCTGAATTATTGAAAGGTTCAAGTAATTTCAGGGTGAAGTTGAAAGATCGTCGTGACAAGAGGATAAAATATCTATGATATGATCATAGAGATGAATATCTGAATTACGAGTTTGGCACAGAATTAAGACATTGTGGAAATTGTTTCACAACTAATACAACCTGGAACACCATAGTGTGATGGTGTATCCGAACATCATAACTGCACCCTATTGGATATGATGCATACCATGATGTCTCTTATCGAATTACCACGATAGTTTATGGGTTAGGTATTAGAGACAACCACATTCACTTTAAAAAGGGCACCACGTAATTCCGATGAGATGACACCGTATGAACTAAGGTTTAGAGAAACCTAAGCTGTCATTTCTTAAAAGTTTGGGGCTGCGACACTTATGTGAAAAAGTTTCAGGCTGATAAGCTCGAACCCAAAGAGGATAAATGCATCTTCATAGGACACCCAAAACAGTTGGGTATACCTCCTGTCTCAGATCCGAAAGCAATAAGGGATTGTTTCTAGAATCAGGTCCTTTCTCGAGGAAAAGTTTCTCTCGAAAGAATTGAGTGGGAGGATGGTGGAGACTTGATGAGGTTATTGAACTGTCTCTTCAACTAGTGTGTGGCAGGGCACAGGGAGTTGTTCCTGTGGCACCTACACCAATTGAAGTGGAAGCTTATGATAGTGATCATGAAACTTCAGATCAAGTCACTACCAAACCTCGTGGGATGACAAGGATGCATACTACTTCAGAATGGTACGTAATCCTGTCTTGGAAGTCATGTTGCTAGACAACAATGAACCTACGAGCTATGGAGAAGCGATGGTGGGCCTGGATTCCAAAATGGCTCAAGGCCATATAATCCGAGAGAGGATCCATATATGAAAACAAAGTGTAGACTTTGGAAGAACTGCTTGATGGTCGTTAGGCTGTTAGGTACATATGGATTTTAAAAGGAAGACGGACAATGATGGTAAGTATCACCATTAAGAAAGCTCGACTTGTCGTTAAGATGTTTTCCGACAAGTTCAAGGAGTTGACTACGATGAGACTTTCTCACTCGTAGCAATCCTAAGAGTCTGTTGGAATTATATTAGCGATTACTGCATTAGTTATGAAATCTTGCAGATAGGATATCAAAACATTGTTTCCTCAACGTTTTTCTTGAGGAAAGGTTGTATGTGATACAACCGGAAGGTTTTGTCAATCCTAAAAGATGCTAACAAGTATGCAAAGCTCCAGCAATGCTTCTAAGGACCGGAGTAAGCATCTCGGAGTTGGAATGTATGCTTTGATGAGATGATCAAAGATTTTGGGTGTATACAAAGTTTATGAGAAACTTGTATTTCCAAAGAAGTGAGTGGGAGCACTATAGAATTCTTGATGAATATATGTTGTTGACATATTGTTGATCAGAAATGACGTAGAATTGCTGGAAAGCATATAGGGTTATTTGGAAAGTGTTTTTCAATGGAAAACTTGGATTAAGCTACTTGAACATTGAGCATCAAGATCTATAAGGATAGATCAAAACGCTTAATGGTACTTTCAAATGAGCACATACCTTGATATGATCTTGAAGGTGTTCAAGATGGATCAGTCAAAGAAGGAGTTCTTGCCTGAGTTGTAAGGTATGAAGTTAAGACTTAAAGCTCGACCACGGTAGAAGAAAGAGGAAGGACGGAGGTCGTCCCCTATGCTTTTGTCATAGGCTCTATACGGTATACCATGCTGAGTACCGCACCTGATGTGTGCCTTGCCACATATCTGGTAAGAGGGTACAAAGGTAATCTAGGAGTAGATCACTAGATAGCGGTCTAAATTATCCTTAGAGGAATAAGGATATGTTTCTCGGTTATGGAGGTGATAAAGAGGTCGACGTAAAGAGTTACGTCGATGCAAGCTTAACACCTATCCGGATAGCTCTGAGTAGAGATACCGGATACGTATAATGGAGCAACAATTTAGAATAGCTCCAAGTAGAACAGTTATTTGAAATGGCTCCAAATGTAGCGTAGTAGTTGCATCTACAAGATGACATTGAAATTTGCGAAGTACATACGGATCTAAATGTTGCAGACCCGTTGACTGAAACCTCTCTCACAAGCATAACATGATCAAACCCAGAACTCTTTGGGTGTTAGTCACATGGGGATGTGACCTTGAGTGTTAATCACATAGCGATGTGAACTGGATTATTGACTCTAGTGCAAGTGGGAGACTGTTGGAAATATGCCCTAGAGGCAATAATAAATTGGTTATTATTATATTTCCTTGTTCATGATAATCGTTTATTATCCATGCTAGAATTGTATTGATAGGAAACTCAGATACATGTGTGGATACATAGACAACACCATGTCCCTAGTAAGCCTCTAGTTGACTAGCTCGTTGATCAATAGATGGTTACGATTTCCAGACCATGGACATTGGATGTCGTTGATAACGGGATCACATCATTAGGAGAATGATGTGATGGACAAGACCCAATCCTAAGCCTAGCACAAGATCATGTAGTTCGTATGCTAAAGATTTTCTAATGTCAAGTATCATTTCCTTCGACCATGAGATTGTGCAACTCCCGGATACTGTAGGAGTGCTTTGGGTGTGCCAAACGTCACAACGTAACTGGGTGGCTATAAAGGTACACTACAAGTATCTCCGAAAGTGTCTGTTGGGTTGGCACGAATCGAGACTGGGATTTGTCACTCCGTGTAAACGGAGAGGTATCTCTGGGCCCACTCGGTAGGACATCATCAGAATGTGCACAATGTGATCAAGGAGTTGATCACGAGATGATGTGTTACGGAACGAGTAAAGAGACTTGCCGGTAACGAGATTGAACATGGTATCGGGATACCGACGATCGAATCTCGGGCAAGTATCGTACCGCTAGACAAAGGGAATTGTGTACGAGATTGATTAAGTCCTTGACATCGTGGTTCATCTAATGAGATCATCGTGGAGCATGTGGGAGCCAACATGGTTATCCAGATCCCGCTGTTGGTTATTGACCGGAGAGTTATCTCGGTCATGTCTGCATGGTTCCCGAACCCGTAGGGTCTACACACTTAAGGTTCGATGACGCTAGGGTTATAGGGAATAGATATACGTGGTTACCGAATGTTGTTCGGAGTCCCGGATGAGATCCCGGACGTCACTAGGAGTTCCGGAATGGTCCGGAGGTAAAGATTTATATATGGGAAGTCCTGTTTTGGTCGCTGGAAAAGTTTCGGGTTTTATCGGTAATGTACCGGGACCACCGGGAGGGTCTCGGTGGTCCACCAAGTGGGGCCACCAGCCCTGGAGGGCTGCATGGGCCAAGTGTGAGAGGGGACCAGCCCCTGGTGGGCTGGTGCGTCCCCCACCAAGGCCCAAGGCGCAAGGGAGAGTGGAAGGGGGCAAACCCTAGGCTCAGATGGGCCTAAGGCCCACCTAGTGGTGCGCCCCCCTCTCTCCCCCCTTGCCCCCCCCCCTAGATGGGATCTAGGGTTGGCCGCCACCCCTAGGGGTGGAAACCTAGGTGGGGGCGCAGCCCCTCCCCCCCCCCTATATATACTTGAGGTTTTGGGCTGCCATAGAGACGATTTTCAATCTCCTTCTTGGCGCAGCCCTACCCCTCGCCCTCCTCGTCTCTTGCGGTGCTTGGCAAAGCCCTGCTGGAGTACCACGCTCCTCCACCACCACCACGCCGTCGTGCTGCTGCTGGATGGAGTCTTCCCCAACCTCTCCTTCTCCCCTTGCTGGATCAAGGCGTAGGAGACGTCACCGGGTTGTACGTGTGTTGAACAGGAGGTGCCATCCGTTCGGCACTAGGATCATCGGTGATTTGGATCACGACGAGTACGACTCCATCAACCCCGTTCACTTGAACGCTTCCGCTTAGCGATCTACAAGGGTATGTAGATGCACTCTCCTTCCCCTCGTTGATAGATTACTCCATAGATTGATCTTGGTGATGCGTAGAAAATTTTGAATTTCTGCTACGTTCCCCAACACATATCACCATCACATTTTTCACCTTTATCATTTTTCTTAGTTCGATCATTTTGGTTATATCTTGATCTAGTAGAATAAAGTTTTTAGTATGATCTAGCTTTGAGTTTTGCTTTATGTCCCCCCTATGTAATCGAGTCTGTGAGTTATATATAATAAAGAGTAGTTTTGATTGAGGGCTTTGCTTTCTTGCTATGATCTTGAGGGAATTAAATAAAAGAAAGGATAAAAATAAATAAAAAGATCATATATTGATCTTATGGAGAGTTATGACTTCACATATAAAGAGTATGATGAATAAAATTTGTTGAGAGTTGACAAACATAGTTTTGGTCATTGTTGCAATTAATAGGAAGTAATAAAGATAGAGTGGCTTCACATATAAATATACTATCTTGGACATCTTTTCTAATTGTGAGCACTCGTTAAAATATGACATGCTAAAAAGTTGATGTTGGACAAGGAAGACAACATAATAGGTTATGTTTTCTTATATCCGAATAGAAGTTATATTGTCACGGATCCTCCAACATGTTTAGCTTTCCTTTCCCTCTCATGCTAGCCAAATGCTTTGCACCAAGTAGAGATACTACATGTGCTTCCAAACATCCCTTAGACCATTCTTGCCATGAGAGTCCACCATACCTACCTATGGATTGAGTAAGATCCTTCAAGTAAGTTGTCATCGGTGCAAGCAATAAAAATTTCTCTCTAAATATGTATGATCTATTAGTGTGAAGAAAATAAGCTTTATACGAACTTGTGGTATGGAAGAAATAAAAGCGACGGACTGCATAATAAAGGTCTTTATCACAAGAGGCAATATAAATTGACGTTCTTTTGCAATAATTTTTTGTGCATCCAGCCATAAAAGCGCATGACAACCTCTGCATCCCTCTGCGAAGGGCATATCTTTTTATTTTTAGCTCCTACCCTTATACAAGAGTCATGGTGATCTTCACCTTTCCTTTTTACACTTTTTCCTTTGGCAAGCACTATGTGTTGGAGAGATCCGGATATATATTTCCACTCGGATGTAGGTTTTCATAAAGTATTATTGTTGACATTACCCTTGAGGTAAAAGGTTGGGAGGCAAAACTAAAAGCCCCTATCTTTCTCTATGTCCGATTGAAACTTTGAACCCATAAATATCGCGTGAGTGTTAGCAATTGTGAAAGATTAAATGATAGTTGAGTATGTGGACTTGCTAAAAAAAGCTCTTGAATTGACTCTTTCTGATGTTATGATAAATTGCAATTGGCTCAATGACTGAGATATAGTTTGTTAGTTTTCAATGAAGTTTCTAATTCATACTTTACCTTGTGAATGAATTGTTACCTTAGCATAAGAAATTATATGACAATATATGTTGCTGTCCTAAAGATAATCATGATGCCCTCATGTTCGTATTTTATTTTATAGAACCTCTATCTCTAAACATTTGGACATATTTTTCGATTTCGGCTTTCGCTTGAGGACAAGCGAGGTCTAAGCTTGGGGGAGTTGATACGTCCATTTTGCATCATCCTTTTATATTGATGTTTATTGCATTATGGGTTGTTATTACACATTATATCATAATACTTATGCCATCTCTCTTATTTTATAAGGTTTACATGAAGAGGGAGAATGCCGGCAGCTGGAGTTCTGGAGTGGAAAAGGAGCAAATATTAGAGACCTATTCTGCACAACTCCGAAAGTCCTGAAACTTCACGGAGAATATTTTTGGAATATATAAAAAATATTGGGCGAAGAAAATATCAGAGGGGGGCCACCAGCCAGCCACAAGGGTGGAGGGCACACCCTACCCACTGGGCGCGCCCCCCGTCCTTGTGGGCCCCCTGGCAGGCCTCCAACGCCCATCTTCTCTTATATGGTGTGTTTTGACCTGGAAAAAATTAGAAGGAAGCTTTCGGGACAAAGCGCCGCTGTCTCGAGGCGGAACCTGAGCAGAACCAATCTAGGGCTCCGGCGAAGATGTTCTGCCGGGGAAACATCCCTCCGGGAGGGGGGAATCAAATCCATCGTCGTCACCGACGATCCTCTTGTCGAGAGGGGGTCAATATCCATCAACATCTTCACCAGCACCATCTCCTCTCCAAACCATAGTTCATCTCTTGTATCCAATCTCTGTCTTAAAACCTCAGAGTGGTACCTGTGGGTTGCTAGTAGTGTTGATTACTCCTTGTAGTTGATGCTAGTTGGTTTATCCGGTGAAAGATTATATTTTCAAATCCTTAATGATAATTAATACTCCTCTGATCTTGATCATGAATATGTTTTGTGAGTAGTTACATTTGTTCCTTAGGACATGGGAGAAGTCTTGTTATAAGTAATCATGTGAATTTGGTATCCGTTCAATATTTTGATGAGATGTATGTTGTCTCTCCTCTAGTGGTGTTATGTAAACATCGACTACATAACACTTCACCATTATTTGGGCCTAGGGGAAGGCGTTGGGAAGTAACAAGTAGATGATGGGTTGCTAAAGTGACAAAAGCTTAAACCCTAGTTTGTGTGTTGCTTCGTAAGGGGTTGATTTGGATCTGTATGTTTTATGCTATGGTTAGGTTTACCTTAATTCTTCTTTCGTAGTTGTGGATGCTTGCGAGAGGGGTTAATCATAAGTGGGAGGCTTGTCCAAGGAAGGGCAGCACCCAAGCACTGGTCCACCCGCATATCAAATTATCAAAGTAACGAGCGCGAATCATATGAGCATGATGAAAATTATCTTGACAATAATTCCCATGTGTCCTCAGGAGCGGTTTGCTTTATATAAGAGTTTGTCCAGACTTGTCCTTTGCTACAAAAAGGATTGGGCCACCTTTCCGCACCTTGTTTACTTTTATTACTTATTACCCATTACGATTTATCTTATCACATAACTATCTGTTACCGATAATTTCAGTGCTTGCAGAGAATACCTTGCTGAAAACTGCTTGTCATTTTCTTCTGCTCCTTGTTGGGTTCGACACTCTTACTAAGGACTATGATAAATCCCCTATACTTGTGGGTCATCAACCCCTAACAAAACTAACTCGATTACATGATGAATCACATCCAACTCCTCACCGACCAGCAAGCCTACGAAGAAATTACTCACTCCCGGTGGGGAGCATCATGGAATTGGTGATGAAGAAGGGTTGGTGATGACGAAGACCAAAGATTCCCCTCTTCGAAGCCCCGAACAGGCTCCAGGTCTGGGCTCCCGATGAAGAACAGGAGATGGTGGTGGCTCCGTATAGTGAAACGCGATGAAACTTTCTCCCTAATTTTTTCTCCGAAAATATGATTTTATAGCGTCGGAATTAGGGTCTGCGGGGCCACAAGGTGGGGACAACCCACCAGGGCATGCCAGATGGGGGGCGCCCTGGTGTATTGTGCCCAACCATTCCCCCTCCTCCGGTGGTTCTTGGCTCCAGTATTTTTCTTTTATTGTAAAATAATTCTTCAAAAAGTTTCGTTCCATTTTGAGAATTTTTATTTCTGGACAAAAACAACACCATGATAGTTCTGGTAAAAACAGCGTCAGTCCGGGTTAGTTTCATTCAAATCATATAAATTAGAGCCCAAAATAAGAGCATAAGTGTTAGGAAAAGTAGATACGACGGACATGTACCATATAACTTTCGTCATGATAATGAGTTTATGTATGAGATGATGTAACGTTTAATAAACTTGCGCGTCATAATACGACATGATGGCTGGAGCCACATAATTATCACTTTAATGACCGACGTGTTAAAACTTAATATAATAGAATAGCTATAGAGATAGCATACATGTTACTAACGGTGGTGGCATGCTTGCACGAAGGACCCTCGGCGTGAGAAGGTTGTACAAGGCACGGAGGAGAACGGCTGAAATTTCCTTTTTCATTAATCTTGCCAAACCTTTTTTATCTAGTTCTGTAATAGAAGGTTGTACAAGTTCTATAAGGGCCTCTTTAATTCGCAAGATTGTCAAAATGAAGGAATAGAAAAAATGTAGGAATAGGATGGCATGCCCCATATCATCCTACAACATTTGAAAAAATGTTTGATAGCGCAGGAAAAATAAAAGATTTCTACAAAAAGATTTGAATGGATGGAAAATTTCCTCTAAAATGTAGTACAAATGGATCCAATGGAAAAATTTCTTAGGATGCCAATCCTACCAATCAAACGAGTATCACAGGAAAAATTTCTAAAGGTTCAAATCCTCCAAAATCCTATGCAATTCCTTTGAATCAAAGGAGCCCTAATATTGTCAAACCATTTTTCCTTTTTCTGTTTCTCTTTTCGTTTTTATATATTTTTTAATTTTTACTTCTTTCCTTTTTCCTCATTTATTTTTTCATTCTCTTTCTTTTTAAATTATTTTTTCCTTTTCAATCATCCAATTTCGTGAATATCTTTTGAAATCGTGAACATTTTTTAAAATTATGTTTTTCTAGAATTTACAAACATTTTTTGAATCCACAAACAATTTTGAAAATCATGAATAGTTTTCAAATATGCAAAAAATACAAATTTGCGAACAATTTTTTTAACTGGTCATTCTTCTGAATTGGCGAACATTTTTTGAATTGACAAACTTTTTCCAAAATTTGGGATTGTTTTTTAAGTTCATGATTTTTTGGAAATGCATGAAATAATTCGAGTTATGATTTGTTTTGAATCTGGCAACATTTTTTAGGCGATGTAATTTTTCCGAAATTTTGGAACAATTTTTTTGAAATTTTTAAACATGTGGAAAAAATCATGAACAGTTTTTAACATCGTGAACATTTTTTCAGATTCATGTTTTTTTGAAGATGTGATTTTTTTGCAAAATTGCGATCATTTTTTTATTTCCCACAAAATCACATTTTTTTAATCTGCATCATTTTATGATTTCCCGAGCATTTTTCAAAATAATGAACACTTTTTAATTCATGATATTTTGTGATTTCTTGATCGTTTTTATCAAAATTCACATTTTTGAAAATTTATAACTTTTTTGAAATCCAGAATCATTTTTAAATAAAAGAAAAATAAAAACAGAAAAGAGAACACAAAAAGAAAAATACTAAATTTAAATGAAAAAACAGGGGGCGTCCCGTCTGCACATTGGCCGGCCTAAAAGGGCACGGAGGTAAATGAGTGAATCTACATTCTAAATATGTCTATATACATCTGTATGTGATAGTTTATTTGAAATCCCTAAAAAGACAAAAATTTAAGAACAAGGAGAATAATAAGCATAGGTTGAAGACGAACATTCATGGGCTTGCTGCCTCTTGTTCGGCGTCGTCTCGCTAATGGTCAACAAAGAAACAGCCCAGAAATCAGCCATGTTGCCCTACTCGCATCTGTGTGACTCCGAAATCACTAGTTGAGAAGTATTCATTGCAAAGATCACCCTAACCTTCTCAGGTTGTGACAAATGGCGCGCTGCATGTGCATCACTTGTCGTAACCTGAGAGTTTTTTTGTAGATCCGTTTATTTAAAATGTTTTATCTCTTAAATCATGCGTCCAAATCTTGAACCGCTTTCACCGCTGGATTCCTCGCACCGAGATCTACAAAACTAAATGCCATGTTGATAGGTTTTGATGATCTTTTTTCACAAAAAAACCGGATAAAAAACCGTACGAAAAAACCGAATAGGGAGCAAGGGTTTTTTCCCTTTTCGAAAGAGGCACGCCCGTGCCTCTCACGAAATCACAACTGTGCTTCTCACGTAAGCAAAATCGTGACTCTCGCGGAAGAAAAAGAAAAGAGAAAATGTGTTTTTTTTCGTTTCCGAAGAGGCACGACCGTGACTCTCGTGAAAGCACAACCGTGCCTCTCGTGGAACCAAAACCGTGACTCTCGCGAAAGAACAAAAAAACAGAAAACACGTTTTTTCCGATTCCGAGAGGCACGGTCGTGACTCTCGCGAAAGCACAACCGTGCCTCTCGCGGAAGCAAAACCGTGACTCTCGCGAAAGAAAAAGAAACAAAAGACGGGTTTTTTTTCGTTTCCGAGAGGCACGGCCGTGACTCTCGCTAAAGCACAACTGTGACTCTCGGGAAAGGAAAAAAAAACTAGAAAACGCGTTTTTTTCGTTTCCGAGAGGCACGGCCATGATTCTCAAGAAAGTAAAATCGTGCCTCTCGCGGAAACAAGACCGTGACTCTCACGAAAGGGAAAAGAAAAGAAAACGCATTTTTTCGCGCAAATTTTTTCTGAAATTTTTTTGATCGAAAAGCTAAGGAAGACTGGTGGAAAATGAAAACGTCGAAAAAACCCGGAAACCCCATTTAAAAAGCCGAAAACGCGTGGGAAAAAATAAAAAATAAACAAAATCCGGAGGGAGCCCCAGAGCGCGACACGTGGCGAATGGCTAAGAGCGCGCCAAGTGGCCCTGATTGTTGCGAGGTTCCCGAAGAAGCGTTTGTTAACTAATTGCCCTCGTGTGACTCTGGCCTCCTATCCGGTCTATCTTTAGCAGGCCCATCTGACTCGGCCAAGGAGGAAAATGAGTGGGAAACGCTATGGAAAAGGCAAAGTTCGGATGTTCTTGTGGCATTTGTCACAGCATTTAATTCTGACAAATGATGTCCGGGCGCACAGGCACATGGCAGATTCGAGCTCTTGCGGCATTTGCGGAGCACCGGACTCTTGGCGGCACTCGCTCGTGGACTGCACGATGTCGAGATGCATGTGGGTACTAGTGGATGAGGAACTGGGAGAGACAATTGTATCGACACAGCACAGAACCTAATGCGAAGCAATGGCTTTTCACACACATGCAATCACTTACTCATGAGCTTTTTGTGAAGCTTGTTGTGACACTATGAGCAATCTGGGCGGTTAGACCAAAAGCTATCCATGAAGGCGTGTTCAAAAGCCCTCATGCTATTTACTCTTTCGTGAATCGTTTCATCCAGGAGCTGGCTATGGTGAAAGAGGAAGCAAGTCCTGATGCTAATCGGGAGCCGGCTGCAAGGGGGCCGAACATACAGCGACCAAAAGCTTCACCAGCTGGTTACTGTAAAATCCATGTAGATGCCAGGGTGCGGTTTGGAAGAAGAGGAACAGCAGCGGCAGTGTGTCGGGACAGAGACGGTAACTACTTGGGTAGTTCAGCTCTAGTTATCAACGGTGTTTCTGATCCATCGACTCTTGAAGTCATCGCATGCAGAGAGGCGCTTGCCTTAGCAGCAGACTTACAGGTACAAGTAGAACAGCTTGTTATCTCATCAGATTCGAAATGAGCTGTTGGTGACATCAACAAGGGAGCTAGAGGAGACTACGGAGCCATTATCAAAAAGATAAAACTTAATGCGTCCTTACTTGTACTTTTATCTATGAACATCGTGAAGCACATAGTTTACCCAAATTCTCTCATAGAACGCCACGTGTGATATAGTCAACCCATGATTTAAATTGTATCCCACATTCTGTGGTTTTTGATGAATAAACTTTGATTAAACTTAGAAAAAATCCAGTCTATCTTTAGCTCAAAAAATAAATCCGGTTTATCCAGCCGCCCTCTCAGACGCTTGGTTGTCAGGATGCAAGCGGGCATCCCGCATAAGCCCGCAAAATCGACAGATCTGAAGTTCTGAACCGGAAAATTATAACAGACATGATATACTTTCACTTGGAAGCGGGTCGGATCGGGCGCCGCTCTGCACCCCATGTCACTGCCTCACCGCTCAGATGGTCCAAGGACTTCGTACTCCATCACCGGGCAGGGGCATCATGGCATGGTCCCGGCCTGCCGCACGGTGCCGACCTGACGCAACAAACGAGTCCCGAGGCCACCGTGGCAACCCTCGCCGTCGACACATCTGCCTGAGCCGCACTCGTGCCGAGCAGCCCGTGCGCGCACGCAAAACCACACGGAGCTACGTGTTGCCGCCTCAACACGACGCGTATGGCTGGCGCCATGCATGACCCGAAGCTCGGTGCTCGGGTTAAAACGCCGCGCGCACACCCTCCACCTCCATCGCTCGCTCGCTCGCTCGCTTCTAGGACGTCGTCAAGAAACTCGCGGGGCAAGATGGGAGAAGAGTGCAAGGGCGCGGGGGCGGACGTGAACGCCGGCGTCGACCCGGCGGCGATCGAGAAGCTGTACGAGGACGTGCCGCCGATGCCGCTGATGGCGCTGAACCACATCTCGCGCCTCTGCAAGTCCGTCGACGCCTCCGTCCGGTTCTACGTCAAGGCGCTCGGCTTCGTCCTCATCCACCGCCCTCCCGCGCTCGACTTCTCCGGCGCCTGGTATTTTTTTTTTTTTTTTGCGTTCATCTCCGGCGCCTGGTACGTGCACCATGACGTGTTAACTGCTAAGAAAATACGTACGTAAGAGAAAATGGCTTCTTGCATGGCATGGCGCCGTGATGTTTGAAACTTTGTGCGTCACGTAAACGTTGGTGTTTGATCAGGCTGTTCAACTACGGCATCGGGATCCATCTCGTCCAGAGAGACGACGCGCGACGGGCCGCCGACGTCAACCCCGGTGAGCTCGACCCCATGGACAACCACATCTCGTTCCAGGTAATTATACTATGTATGTTTGCTAAGGTTCAGAGTCACGTCAGTTGCGCAGCATGCGGTGAATAGTAATTAAGCTTTTGGATCGTCTTGGTGTGCAGTGCGAGGACATGGGCGCGATGGAGAGGAGGCTGAAAGAGATGGGGATCAGGTACATGAAGAGGACTATCAACGAGGAGGAGGGTTCGCCGATCGACCAGCTCTTCTTCAAGGACCCCGATGGCTTCATGATCGAGATCTGCAACTGCGAGAACCTCGAGCTCGTCCCCGCCGGCGCGCTCGGCCGCCTCAGGCTGCCGCGCGACCGCCACAACCCGCCGCTCCGGATGGACGGCGCCGACGAGTAGCACCAAGCCAGACGTAGCACGGGGCTTGCGCGCGCGTGCGTAGCTAAGCAAGTTAGCTAGTGGAAGTGGTGTAACGAACTGCTGTTGCGTTTAAATTTTGGCTAGTGCCAAGTTTCTCTTTACTCTATGTTGCGCCGTGTGTGCTTCCCAATCAGCTGGTAGCTGCACCCTGATTTTTTGCTGGCCAGTGTTTGGTTCCGCTTAGCACAAAAAAAATATCATGCTTTTCCGTGAAAAAAATAAAAAAAAAATAAAAATATTATGCTACGAGAGCTTTCACAGTGCTCCAGGAAAAAATTCTGCTCTCTGGTTATTTTACTTTAGGATCACGAAGAAATTACTTGCTCTATGGGTTGCGTTCACCCACTAAAATCTCAGACAAATCTTTGCATTTACAATGACTAAATTGACCATCTTGTGACATGACATATCATTTTCTTTTTATGTTTTGAAATCGTGCCAATAAGATCTATCCAACATGTGTTTTGGGGTTAGAGATAGAATGCATGACAGAAATTATTTCATCTTGATGTAGTACACAATTTGAGATGAACGATTTACTTGCTCTGCGGCATATCAAAAACCAAAATATCAAAATAGACACTAAGGTGAAAAGAACAATCAAGACACTAAGATTGCTGCCAAAATAATTACAAAGAAAATCATAGATGTAACAATAACCTTGCAATCCCCACATCTTGGCATGAAGATCATTAGATATTCAGAACAAAATTCTAGCCAAAGCCACATACGAAAAGTATGGTATGCAAAAAAATTGTTAGGGTATGACCAATTGTAACCTTCATGAGCAAACCAAGATGTGGAGGAACTTAAGAAAACAAATAAAAATGTAAATACAAAAAGACCAAAGCAGGAGAAGAGCATAATTAAATAAATTGTTGTAGCATCACAGAAATTTCCCGGCATGGATAAGAATAGTCGGAATGTATGGACCCAATTTATCAAAGGCATGTCATAGGAATTAGCCTAAGACTATTCATAATGAGTAACAGTAGTGTGACACTAATCTATGTTACTATTTTTAAGATAGTGTCATATGTGATCGTATTTATTAGCTCGTCTCATTTTATCTTTAAAAGTGCTATGTGATGGTAACATATTTATGTTACTACAAACACCTTTCTCCTCATTGACTACCCGCTACATAAGCAAATTTATTCATTATGTTACTTGCTAAGTTACTTCTACTATGATCAGACTCTTACTCTTACTATGATCCGTCT
Source organism: Triticum dicoccoides (assembly GCF_002162155.2). Lineage (NCBI taxonomy): Eukaryota > Viridiplantae > Streptophyta > Magnoliopsida > Poales > Poaceae > Triticum > Triticum dicoccoides. Next base: position 88,793,352 of record NC_041382.1, read on the forward strand.
AGAGTCCGATTCTTTGGGATTATCATCATCTGGCATTGGGAGTACTATCTTCCTCCTGATTTATTGATCATCATTGTAATTTGTGTTAAATTTTGACCAAAGATTTAACTGACAAAATATTAATGCATGTCAATAAAAACTATATCGTTGGATTCATATTTAAACATAGTTTTCAATGATACAATTTTTTATGACATGCATGAACATTTTGTTAGTTGAATTTATGATCAAATTTTACACAGAATACAATGAAGACCAATAAACCAAAACGGGGTAGTACAACTTATTGACATGTAAATCTAGCCTTTCAGTTGCTGCATCAGATATGTTCATTTTATGTTTGTTGTCAAAACAGATGACGTCTTTGAAAAAGTGTGATTCCGCATTACATGCATAGTCCTTTCATCAACAATAGGTAGCTCCAAAGAGGCAAAGATTTTTTTTCTTGATTTAGTGGGCATAACACATGGTTTTTGTCTAAAAAGGAAGCACATGTGTACATACATTAATCTTCAAAATAGGGGTCAAACTAGCAATAGATTGCATCTATAAGCAGCACTGGCCCCAACACTGGTCCATAAAGCACGACGCTTGAACAACAACAACATTGCATGAGCAGTGACTGGGATGCGAAGGGGGCAAAGCGCAAAGTACAAATGTTGGGGGAGGTAGCTAATGAGAATATTTCCTTCTAATTATGTCCCTCTAAAAAACATTCGTTAAGTGATTTTGTCCTGGGCTGGGGAGGGAGGGGGCATGGGCCCCTCAGATATACACATAGCTCCTTTCAACGGTACTATGGAATTTACACGCGAAAATCAAAGGAGACCGAAGCATATTGACATGAATGTACTATGCGTATGTGACTCACTATGCGGGTTGAAGGTGAGCATCCTCTCAAAGAAGCTCCCAAGGTAGGAAAAGATCTTTTCTTAATTTACTGGGCAAAACATGTGGTTTTTCTAAAAACAAAAGGGAGCACATGTCTACATACTATAATCTTAAAAATAGGGTCAAAGTTGCAGCAAATTGCATCTATAGCCAACACACTGGCTCCAACACTGGTTGTACAAAGTCAGTCAACAAAACACGACGCTCGAGAAATAACAACATTGTGTGCAGTGCGCAGTGCTTGAGCTTGACTGCTATGTCAAGGGGCAAAAGGCAAAGAATGAAGGTTGGGGCGGGAGGGGGTGCTAGGTAATAAGAATATTTTATTCTAACTATGTCCCTTCAATTTTTTTCCTTTAGCGATTGGTCCTAGGCTGGGGGAGGGGGCACGAACCCCATTATACATACACACATAGATCTGCCCCTGGCAGTGCGGTACTACAAAAATTACACGCGAAGATCAAAGAAAATTCGCACAAACATACAAGGCACATGTGATCCTCTGCAACGGGTTGAAGGTGAGAATCCTCTCGAGGAGGTCAAGTGCGGCGGACTGCACCTTCGAGAATCGTCTCATGAAAGGAACTAGAGCACATTCGAGAATTGTCCCATGAAGGGAACTAGAGCAGGTGCCTCATGTACCGCCTAGCGTCCGAATGAAGCGCATGTCATCGTGGTCCCTCCCTGGGAAGAGAGTGTCGTGGTTGATAAGCTCCACAGAGATGCATCCAATGAATCAAATGTTGATGGTACCAGAGTAGTTGGTGGAGTTGAGCGGAAGCACCGGGGCCGGTACCACCAGGTAACCATGTACTCCATCATCATGTCAGTCTTCGATGATAGCCGCGCAAGACCAAAGTGGTAGATCTTGAGGTCGCAGTTAGCGTTCAGAGGCAGTAACTCGACAGAACGTGAGATTTACCTCAGAACTCCTTGGTTACCGGCTCTTGCAATGACGACATCAAAGAATGAATACGGCCATGGAGTGCAATCTTACATGTTGCAACTTCCAAGTATCTTCTTTGCGTATGCCTCATAGCATAGTGTGAACCCCTCGGGTTTTTGTTATACCTCGGTCCCACTGTAATAACTCAATAGCATTAGATCACTCATCTTGAATAGGTTCTTCATTTGTAGTTTGAATCTTGCAATCGCCTCTTCATATGCGCATGCTCTCAATATATGTCAACTAAGAGATGATCCATATCTTTACTTTGCTTATGCTTGAGTGGACTTTTCTCAAACCTGGGAGAAATCAATCTACGGTCATGCTTGATGTTCCGTTCCTGATGGCCTTGTCGTAACCCGCACAATGACTTGTGTAGCTTCATAAACTTCTACTCTTGTCCTTTTAACACCCCATTCAAAACGTATTTTACATCCATGTGATGTAGCCCCTAAAATTCTTGATCCTTGAGGGCGATAAATAATCTCATTGTTTCAATCCTTGCAATTGGAGTGAACAATTCTTGAAAGTACACACGTTCTTGCATGTATCCTTTAGCCACGAGCATTGGCTCATAGCATGACACAAACACTCATTCATATTTGCATCTTCAAATTTTATCGGTCCTCAATGTTTGGCATACACCGTTTTCATCCTTGCCTTATCTTCACCAGATTTATCGTCCGAGTGAGTCCTTTGGATAGAGATCCAACACGTGTTGCAAGCCTACTAGTGTGGGTGGTTGTTCCGTTGCCTCTAGTGCAACCGAATATGATACCCCTAGAATTATCAAATTCCCTATCTCTAGCACTACATGATTGCTTCTGAATCAACATTCACCTTGTGGAGGCGTTGCTCATCCATCGGTTTAGCTACAAGGTTAGTGGAAGCAAGAAAGTAGGAACCATTAGTGGGAACAAGAAGCGCTGGGTAAATTATGTGTGTGTGTCGATTATGTATTGATCACTCCCGTATGATCATATAAAAAAACCTCACTTACATGAGGTGACGTGGAGCAATATGAGAGGGTGGTGTTGGAATAGCTGTTGTGATAATCATGTTGATATTGATGACTGAAAAGGAAGGAAGAAAATGAAAAAAATGATATGTTTTTATCACAAAAGGAAAATAAATAATTGGTGAGATGGCATGTGCGTGCTGAGAAAAAATAAAAGTGTTGAAGTACTAGATTATTTTAGGAAAATAGAAACCGACAAACACTCCCCGGGAGGGCAACCCTGGCAAATGTTTTATCGACCATAGCACGGATCTTGGAGCAGACCCCTGGCCACATAGGATTGTTGAAGTCGTTCGCTGTCAGCTAATTCCTGACGAACGCTCTTTGTTTTTTTTTTCAAAAAATGTGTAGCCAATATTTACACGGTGTGCCATTAGACTAAGTGGGGGGGGGGGGTTGTGAACATATGGGACAGACACTAGTACATGTTTTTAAAGTTAACTTTGATTCTTCATTTTAAAAATCCCGAAAATCTGAATTTTTACATTTTTGAAAGAACAAAAATTCCTATTTTAGAGAGTATTTTATTTTAACTTGCCATGTGCATTTTTATAGGTACCATGGTGTTTTTATTATTTTTTATTATTGTAGATATCATGTCACTTTTATTATAGGTCACGTGGTACTTCATTATTTTGAGACTGTCATTTTCCTTACCTGTTGACATGGCATTTTTATTATTAGGAGGATGGCAGTTTGATTATTTAACAGAATGGCATTTTTCTTATATAGAGCATGTCATTTTTCATTATAGTTGACATGCTATTTTTATTATTAGGAGGATGGCAGTTTAATTATTAAAAGGATGTAGTTTTATTATATAGAGCATGACATTTTTCAATTGTTGACATGGTATTTTTATTATCAGTTGGATACCATTTTTTATTTCTTTACTGGCATGGCCAAAAAACTTACATTGAAATGACATTTTTTAATAAGAAATGCATTTATTTTTTCACGGCATTTTTGTTAAGAGCATGGCATTGTTTATTTTTAATGGCATGGCAGTTTTATGAGAAATGCATTGTTTTTAATGTTGAAGGGATGATTTTTTTATGGCATTCCAGTTTATTTTTGGTGTTTATCCAGATAAAACATTTTATCTAGAGGATGACAGTTTTATAAAGTAGCACGCCAATTTACAAACTTTCAGAGCATCGTGTTATATAAATTTGTGCTTTTTTTGCTCACGGCATGTTTTATCTAGAGGATGGTGGCATCCCTCCTCTAAAGCTGCTTCCTTCCTTCAAGCAATGCATCCGCGAACCAATACGTAGTACACGATGTAGTAAATCAATTAAATAATGCAATCCGGGTTAAAGAAATGAAATGGTTGTTGCCTTCTCGGACAAGAATGATTTCTTTTACGAGCGCTAAAGGGACGAGCTAGATACCTTTTCTATATGACAAGCGCTAGAGAATAGAAATATCATACTTTTTGCGTTGGATCATCCGATGAAGTGGATGCATAAGTTTATGACATTTTTCTTATCTAGAGGACGGCAGTTTTAAAGTTTAGCATGGCAAGAAAAAAATATAGATTACTCAGCCTATTTTTGTTTTAAAATATAACGTCGCGGTTAGAAAATTTAACGGGGCCTCTTGGGTTAGTCGAGAGTCGCCCTGGCGAACGACCGAAACGGTCGCCGGGACGTCCCTGGTGATCAGTTTCTATCGCCCAACCCTTCTCACCAGCGAGGTACTAGAGTCCTCATTTTAGGCATATCCATCACACCTTTTTATATGCATGATGGCATTTCTTTCGTAATTAGCGAGAAAGTTTGAGGACAAAGTTTTGAGGAAAGCGAGAGTAATGGGTGAACCCCAGCTCGGTTCACCCCGATACACCCACGCGAGTAGCAAAACATTTAAAAAAAATCTAAAACTTTGTGAGAATAATTATGGACAAATGTTATAGATGCTTGCAAAGTTTGGTGATCAGATAACATTCGAGAAGTTTTGTACAAAAAAGAACAAGATTACTCAAAATATATGTGTGTTGTTTGAGCAGAAATTGTAAAAATAAAGTGCATATCTCACCAGATGTCATCTGACCATCAACTTTGCAAGCATCTATAACATTCGTTCATAATCATTTCTATATATATTTTTTTCAGGTTTTTTTGAAACATTTTGTTATGTTTTTTGCGAGGGCGTAACGAAAGCACACGCCGAGCTCGGTGTAAGAACCACTCTCGGAAACGGAACGGCTGGAAATCGAGTTCCGTATATAGATAGATAGATGTTTCCTTACAGAAAAGAACTCGGCCTCAACTCAGAAAAAAAAGAGAACGCGGCCTATATATAGATAATTGAAGTTTCCGGGCGGCTCCGATAATCCTCAGGCCAACGAAACTTGAGTTCCCAAACCTATCAAATCGCGGCGGCGAGATTTGTTAGATCCCTAAGCCACCGCAGCCGCGCAGGGATTGAGATTGAGATCGATCGATGGAGGGTGACCATGACGCCCTCGTCTGCCAGTTCATGCAGGTCACGGCCTGCATCTCCCTCTCGGACGCCGCCCAGCACCTCGCGTCCTGCAGCTGGCGGCTCGACGAGGCCGTAAATCTCTACTTCGCCGGCGGTGCCGCATCGTCGGCGCCGGTGGTGCCAAAGGACGAGCCTGCTGTGCGCGCTCCCATCCCTGCCCGCTCCGAGACAATCTACGGCCCCTCGTCCTCGACCGCTCGTCGTCAACCACGAGTCAGACCTACCGGATGGGAGAGCGAACACGACGACGCACCAGCACCCGCAGCCGAGGGCCACCCTCGCCGCCGCCGCCGCGGCGAAGAGTGCACCTCAGGTGGCAGCACCACGGATCAGGCGGGCAAGAAGAAGAAGAAGACCCTGGCGGAGCTGTTCCGGGCGCCGGTCGAGCTGACGTACAAGGGGCGGTTCCACGACGCCAAGGCGCACGCGGCGGGCCTGTCCCGCTGGCTGCTGGTGAACGTGCAGGCGAGCGGCGAGTTCGCGTCCCACCAGCAGAACCGCGACGTGTGGGCCAACGAGCTGGTGGCGCAGGCCGTCCGGGAGCGCTTCGTGCTCTGGCAGGTGGACGTGGACGAGCGGGAGGACGGCCTCGACGAGGGCGGCAAGGTGTCGTGCTACTACAAGCTCGCCCACGACATGATGCCCCACGTGCTGGTGGTCGACCCGGTGACCGGGCAGCTGATGCACAGGATGCGCGCCGCCACCGACCCGAACGACATGATCGCCGTGGCCGACAAGTTCGCGGAGAGGCGGCCGGTCATGCCCGCCAAAGCAACCAAGCATCGTGCTGCGTCATCAGCCGCTCCGCCTCCGCGCGGCAAGCAAGAAGCGCCGCCGGTGGGCACGGCGGCATCGAGCAGCAGTGATCCATCTGCAACGACGGCGACGAAGAGAGTCGAGACCGCCGCGGCCGCGGTGGCACCGCCGACCTGTGAGATGGCACCCGGGCCCGGGGAGAAACTGTGCAAGCTGAGGGTTCGATTGCCCGACGGTCGGGCGCTCACGAAGCAGTTCGGTGCTCAGCGCGGAGTCGCCGCGCTTTTCGCGTTTTGCAGGTCAGAGGAAGAGCGGCCGTTCCGGCTCATGCGCTTGGCCGCCGGTGGCTCCATGCAGCAAATAGGTGACGAGAATGTGTCGTTTGACGATTTGGGGCTACACATGTCCACTGTTTTTATGGTTCTAAGCTGGTCCTAGTCTGAAATGTTCAGAGTGTACATATAGCTGTCGTAGTTCTCAGTAGTACTACAACTTTAATCTTCTGTTTTGTTTCCTTTAAATGCCACCTTTTGGTTCTTTTTTTTTTTAGGGTAAATGTCGCCGTTTATTTTCTTAAACGAAGTTCGGAATCTCGTCCGCAATTACATCCAGAATGCATTCTGGCGGCGATCCAAACCAAACCTTACATAGTTCTTCTCCTATCCCTAACTTAGCTAATTTATGCGCGGCAACATTTGCGAAACGTCTAACCCACGAAACTCTAAAATCAACAAAACTACGTAGCATGGTCTTGATCTCCTCTAGCCAAGGCCCTGAAGCATACATGTTCTTCTCTGGGTTGTTGACAGTTTGTACGAGAGCCTGGCTGTCCAGCTCGATGTGTACCCTCTGAACATTAATTTTTATCGCAACCAACAGAGCACGTTTGCATGCCAAAATCTCTGCTACTACCGGGTCAGCAGCCGTGGGGAAAAAGTGACATGCACTAGCGAGGAAGCCTCCGTTGTTATCCCGGAGCACAACACCGCCTCCTCCCTTTCCACCATGCCGTGATGTTGCACCATCAGCGTTTGCTTTGACCCACCCGGCATCCGGTGCATGCCATCTCTGAATAATAGCAGGTTTGATCTGACTGTCTGGCTTCACATGGACTTCCCTCCATTCCTTCACAAACAAACAGACTCGTTCTACAATTTCATGTGGAGCATCAATACGTTTTCCATTCTTTGTGTCGTTGCGGGCCAACCAAAGGCCGTATAATGCGTTGATCATTATCTCCTTCTCGTCGTCATTAGCAGCAGCAAACCAACCAAGCAGCCAGTTGGCTAGCTCGCTCTGGGAGCCGGTGAAGATCGGTGGAGCAGCCACCATGACTCCCTTTTCCGAGCGCAGCTGGTCCCAAAACTGGACTAAATGTTGACACGACCAAAAACGGTGCATGATCGTCTCCTCACGTCCACAAACGACGCAGAATACACCAGGTTTGATTCGCCTTCGATGGAGCTCTGACCCTACAGCCAAGCCATTGCGGATGACTCTCCACATGTGTATCTTGGCCTTGGTTGGCGCACTTGTATCCCACAGCCCCAAAAATCCCTTGTACGTATTGACCGAACTGGACGACTCCGGCCGTCCGGATCGCAGTCTGTTCACAGCCATCCTGAGGTGGTACGCCGAGCGCACAGTGAACACACCATTTTTAGTATAATTCCATGCTAAAAAGTCCTCCATGCCTGGGCCTCCAATCGCAATTTGTTTGATATCTGCTGCATCTTCGGGAGAGAACATCTCGTCCAGACGGTTCTGGTTCCACGCAGTACCATTTGGTGATAATAGGTCCGCCACCCTTGTCACTCCCTGTATGTACATCGCACCCAAAGGCTGCATGCTGCCGCTCCTAGGTATCCAGTTGGCGTGGTGAATATTAATCTTGGAGCCGTCCCCTACTCTCCAAATGAGACCCTCACACAACAAGTCTTGACCATGGATTATACTTTGAAAGGTGAATGAGCCCCCTGAGGGACATGTTGCAGATATAATTGAGTTCTCAGGGAAATATCTTGCCTTGAGCACACGCGCACACAGAGATTGTGGAAACTGCAGTATTCTCCATGCTTGGTTCATAGGATAGGATTATCGTAGGAGTAGGAATTTTGTAGAAAATGAGATGACATGTATCTCAAATCCTATGAGTAGGAATAGGAAACGAGATGTCATTTGATTGACACCAAAGGAATTTTTTCATCGAGTCTAGGCTCATTTTTATTTTCCTATGAAATATGGAGGATAGGAACCAATCCTATGTAGGAATAGGAATCTATTCCTATGAACCAAAGGGTTTTAAAGGAAAAAATCCTATAAGAATTCTATCCTCTAGTATTCCTATGAAATTCCTTCAAACCAAAGGAGGCATACACTACTCTATACTCTTAAGGGTATCTCCAACATTGTCTTCCAAAACAAAAACAGTACTCCGAGGAGTATTTGTTCTCAGACTGAGCGGACTAGTCCGCCGACATTGATGCAGGAACCAGCCATTCAATAATGCCCGCAAATATTTAAAAGCGGATTTAAAAAATGGAGGAACTTCATGCAGATACGACCGAAATCACTTAAGTTCGAGCCTAATTTACATAAGATGACGATATTTCGTCTGTTCAACTAAAACCGAGAAACAAATCTACACTAGGTAGTGGACGGTGACCTCGTACACGTGGCCTCCGTGGTCGGCCGCACCTTCGTTTGTGTCCATGCTGTCGTCGGAATCGGAATGGTCCCTGCGGCGATGGAAGGGCGCGCGGGGCGTGACAGCCCTGCCCGACGAGGCGGAGCTCCGTGCCGGCCACAGGGAATTGCAAGAACAGCGCCGGTAGGAGCAGCGCCACCACGACGCAAAACATCTCCAGCCGCAGCTCGACCTCCACCGCACCTAGAAAAGCCCTGCCATATACATGCGCAGCGCCATGCGACATCACCTCCCCCACTCTCGCTCTTGAGCTTCCGTCGGGATTCATGGGCCTTGGGCTTCCGCTGGAGCACAACACGGGAGTCCCAAGCCATGACGACACGCGAGGACGCTGCAACCCACCTCCTCTCCCGCCGCGACACCCTAATGTTGGGTCCGACAGAGCTCCTCTCTGCCGTCGTCGGCGCATGGCTGCTCTTCCCTCCGTACCCACAGCGAGGAGAGAAGTGGATAAGACATAAGAGACAAGTGGTCATGGGAAGATCAAGGCGTTTGTTGCGGACCGTGTTTCTTCAAACGGCAAAATTCGCTGACTAGGTGATCTCACCTGCTCTAAGATTCATGTCAGGATCCAATGGCCTAGGAGATGTTCGTTCCAACAGTCTAAAAATCAGATGTCAGATTTTAGTGTTTCCAATAAGTTGTTGGTTGCTCGACCGAACTTTCTTTTAGTCTAACCATACTCTTTATTACTGATTGATAACAAGGCTCCTAGGAATACAATTTAGGTCTGGAGTATTAAGTAGCCACACGTCCCAACGAAAGTCCTAGAGCGTGTTTAGCGAGGCTCCGTGCCTCAATATTGGTATCACGTCCTTCAAAGATGAAGAAGCATCCTGCAAATTGCCTTGATGTCGCTATAATCTCTTTGATAATGCTTGCATACTGTCCACCTGTGCCTTTCTTGATGTCATTTACCACACCCTTGCAGCCCAATGCTATGATCACATGTGATAGAGAAAGATCAAAGGCAATAGAAAGGGCTTCACGGCACGCCAAAGCATCCAAGGTCACCAGATCTACCCGCGAGCATTTGAATGTGGAGGATGCTAAGTACGTGCCTGCATCATCCCTGCAAACGGTGGAATATGAACCTTCCAAAGAGCTCCGAGCAACAGCCCCGTCAACTTTTATCTTGGCAAAACATGGCTCATGAGGGGCCATCGTCGCCTTGTGGCTGTAGCAGGAGTAGCAATTTTTTTACGAACCAATTCGTGGTTGGATGGTTAGGAGGACAGTGGTATCCCCGTACCATCAGAGTTGAAGTCCTAGACTCGACATTGATGCTCACATTATTCTTGGATATATTTCAGACTTCCGACGATGTTTATTCAGCGGGAGAAGACGTTCCTATCGATCACGAGGCGTGTGGTGACTTTGTAAAATCTTAAGATGCTATGTCAGCTCAGTCTCTCGGAGGTGCTCATAGCGATAGGGTGTGCGTGCGCATGCGTTCATAGGAATGAGTGTATGCTCGTGTATGTCAGCGACTTTGATTATACTGTGTTTAGGAAAAAAATGTTCTTTTTTTGATTTATACTAGATATAACCCTGATTTTTGAGCTCAGCGTTGGCCTGACCCAAAATAACACGGCACTTTGTCACGAAATTCTTGTTGTATCCGGAACTCCCGGAACCTGGCGTGTCGAGGCCCATCACTGTTGCGTTGGGCCATCTGCAAACATAGGCGGACACGTTCTCTAGCGTTTCGTTGCCCCAAATAAGGCGAGCAGCAATCTTCGACGGGCCCCGTGCACCAAGTCCCAAAACCTGCCGTAGCCGCACGCCATGCAAAACCTGCTTCTCCCCAATGCCGCCGCCGCCGCGCCCTGGTGCGCGCAGCCGCGGCGGCGGCCATCCCGCCTCTCCGTGCGCGCCTCGGCGTCGTCACCGTCGGCGCCTCGGCGGGAGACCGACCCGAGGAAGCGGGTGGTGATCACGGGGATGGCCGTGGTGTCCGTGTTCGGGAACGACGTGGACGCGTACTATGCCCGGCTCCTCGCCGGGGAGAGCGGCGTCGGCGCCATCGACAGCTTCGACGCCTCCGGGTTCCCCACCCGCTTCGCCGCCCAGATCCGCGGCTTCTCCTCCGAGGGCTACGTCGACGCCAAGCTCGACCGCCGCCTCGACGACTGCCACCGCTACGCCCTCGTCGCCTCCAAGAAGGCCCTCGAGTCCGCCTGCCTCGCCGCCGGGTCCAGCGCCATGGAGAAGGTCGACAAAGAACGTGCCGGCGTGATCGTCGGGTCCGGCATGGGCGGCATCACGGCCTTCTCCGACGGCGTCGAGAACCTCGTGACCAAGGGGTACAGGAAGATATCTCCCTTCTGCATCCCGCACGCCATCACCAACACGAGCTCCGCCATGATCGCCATGGACGCGGCCGTCGGCTTCCGGGGCCCTAACTACTCGATCTCCACGGCATGTGCCACCTCCAACCACTGCTTCCACAGCGCCGCCGACCAGATCCGGTTGGGCCGAGCCGACGTCATGGTCGCCGGTGGCACCGAAGCCGCCATCATTCCAATAGGGCTCGGCGGGTTCGTGGCGTGCAGAGCGCTGTCGCAGAGGAACGACGACCCCGGCACGGCGTCGAGGCCGTGGGACAAGGACCGCGATGGCTTTGTCATGGGCGAAGGAGCCGGAATACTGGTATATTCGATACTCCCCTCTCCCCCCTTTTTCTGAAGTTGAAGAAACCTCTTGTGACTATTAATTTAATAACACTGTATAATATAAATTATTTATTGTAAATCTTATACTATTAAATATTTATTTTAATGTAAAATCCAATTGTATAATCTTATAAGATGGAACTTATCTTTTGTTCGGTCAATATTTGGTCAAAGTTGAAATCTGAATCGATTTTGCTAAAGCAGATGTAGGTGTGTCCTAGGCAAAATTATAAGCGGCATAAAAGGTAAAGTTATGGATATATAATAGCAGAATGTTGTAGAACTATTTTAGATCCAGTTATTTATCTTTTTTGTTGCAGTTCAAATAGAATGATCTACAATGGTCACACCTATATATACATCTATTTTTCAGATTTTCTTTAGCAATAGATTATTCTTCTTAGATCAATGAAATATTTTCTATTTATTATTTGGAATCCCGGATTCTATTTTGCATCTTTGGGGCATAAGTGTTATACAAACATCATTACTTTTTCTTCTTACTATTCGCTAATGATCATTTTGAAATAAAAATGCAGGTCATGGAAAGCCTCGAGCATGCAATGAGACGCGACGCTCCGATTCTGGCGGAGTACTTGGGAGGCGCCGTAAACAGCAACGCTTACCACATGACTAATCCGAGACCAGATGGCTGCGGCGTGTCGGTGTGCATCAGGCAGAGCCTTGAAAACGCAGGCGTCGCACCAGAGGAGGTGACGATCATATGTTTTAGTTTCTACCATTTGAAATTGTGTATTAATCTCGATCACCATTTGGTAATTACTTCCAAGTTGGGTCATGAATTGTAAATTAAATGTTTCACCGCAGGTCAATTACATAAATGCTCATGCAACCTCAACCCCCGCTGGAGATCTTGCAGAGGTGAATGCTTTGAAGCAAGTTTTCAAGGACCCATCTCGGATTAAACTGAACGCAACCAAGGTCCATTTTTTTAATCTTGGAAGCTTCAAAGACATTTGTGTAATTCATTTGGAATTCATTTGGATGTATGTTTCTTTCTGATGAGTGAAACCTCCTTTTTTTTCTAGTCAATGATAGGGCATTCCCTAGGTGCAGCGGGCGGTTTGGAGGCCATCGCTACCATCAAAGCAATAACCACCGGATGGGTGCATCCTACTATAAACCAATTTGTAAGTACTTATTTATGTTCGAAATAGTATGTCATTTTGTACGTATGTTCAAATTGCATTACAAGTGCAATGTATGATTACATGTTACTAGCAATTGGGATCTTTGTAAATTACAGAACCCAGAGCCGGAAGTTGATCAATTTAACACGGTGCGTAGTGTAAAGCAACAGCATGAAGTACACGTTGGTGAGTAATATGTATTCAAATGCAAAATACAAATGGAACGGGGCACACCCTATACACTCCTTACTCATTTCTTTCTACCCTTTACATAAAATGCAGGTATCTCCAATTCATTTGGATTCGGAGGACAAAATTCAGTGGTGGTATTTGCGCCATTTAAGTCCTAATGTGTGTTCTATTTATTGCGGTGTATGCGATTAGGGCAGGCGGCCACGAATATGTTTTAGCCCACAATGGTGGTATGGTCTTTCGAGTAGACTTTTCACCACCCATTTCGTCTTAGGCATGGTTATGATCTTGTATGACTTTATGCCAGTTATGTAGAGGACGAGTATATGCTTTTTATGCTTGTACCGCCTGATGAGACGTTTTGAGTTAATAAAAGTGACATTTATCGGGGGGAAACTGTTCGTTCAACAATAAGTGTTGTTTGACCAATATGTTGGACATTATGTTGGCAAGAAAGGTGAAGCAACATGGAGACAACTTCTGAGAAATTACAAAAGCCGTGAGTTCCGAGGGCGGTGTCTTGTTGTATCAAGTACATTCATCCAGACTTTTGTTTTGGATCACGTGGACTGCATATATGTGCAAGATTTCATGCACTTAAGGTTCCATTTTTAACTTCTTGAACTGCATGTCGTTCTACAGAACGTGATCTCGGCTGCTTTCAAATGATGAAGTTTGTTGCAAAAATGCATCCACCTTTGGAGCTTATATCGATGTATGAAGTTTGACGTGGTGCATTGCAATGGAACAAGCAAATTATATGTGCATCAATTGTTCTATTTGAAAATGCATCGAGGACAACATATATTTAGTTTTCACCACATAGCTATAAACATGAAAGCTAATTATTTTGCCCCATCCGTTTTGGCCACCATGTGCGTCGTTTCTCTTTCTCTATCCTTATCATTTAAAAATCCCTTGTGTATACAATGAGTATGGTTTGTAATAGCACCACAACAAACGGTCGGTCACATCTTTCTCTTGCTACTCTCCGTTCCATCAACCATTCCTTACATGTAACTTCATACTATACATTTTGCCCTTCATTCATAAAATTAAAATTGGCACAGTAGAGGCCTTTCAATATGTGGTCGCTAAAAAACATACACTATTTGACAATTGGAAGAATTGTAGCCGCTGAAGCCGAACAGGAAGGCCCGCCGCTTTCGATGCGGTCGTCGCGACGAGCATCGAAATTCCCGCAACAGAAGTGCCTGCCGCCACAGTCTTAGTCACACCCTCGCAGTAGAAGTGCCCACCATCGATGATGACTCAATACATACTCAGCTCGTCCGGGTGCAGAAGGCAGGTGTTGCCTTCATCATCTTCCAACTTCCCCAACTTCCCAGGTCCAAGGCTCCCTTGCCTCAACTCAATGTCGGCAAGCTATCAAAGGTGAGTACTCTTGTAGGTGGACATGAATTTGGGGGGAGGGGGTGGTAGTGGAGCAATGGCGACCATCGATGGGACGAAGAGGGTGAGAGAATGAGGGTTTGCAGTGGTGATGAGAATGGAGATGTGGGTTTAGGACGAAGTGTCTCATCTCCTACACTTCCCAACGCGTGCAGACATGTGCCACATTGCGCCTACTGGAGCATGGCTCTAAGGAAATGACTGATTCGGATATTCCTCCTTAGCCAGAATGGGGTCTGCATTGAGAACCGTGTGGGCCAAGATTTTGGTGCAACCTAGGAAACCCAAGCACACGCATTTTGCATCTGCAGGACCTATATGAGCTGAATACTAACAACCAAACACGCCCTTAGCGGACAATGCACATGCATGTACCAGGACCATGCCCAAGCACCGCCAGCGACCAGGCCTGTGCTATGACCAGCGCATGGGAAGCTCGAACAATAACACCAAGAGCTGAGACCAGTGTTATAATGGGCCACACGACAAAGATGAGGATGCTGCAACCGACATTTAGTGGCGGAGCGTGACGACGAGCAACTAAGGGGGGCCAAAATTTCCAAACTAGAAAAAAAATGTGCATGAAAAGTCAAAAATAGGCGTGTACCCAACGTAAAAGAATTTAAAAAATTGTTACCAGAAACAATAATTGAATAATCATTTCTACTTACCAGAATCAAGTTTTCTTAATTGATATAACCGGAATATGTTGGTTCATCTGATGATCCGAATCATGTTCCTTTAGTTTATACAACATGTTAACCCCCATGGGCCATCAATTAGAACATGTGAGTCATCTTTACGTGGCAATCAAAATTGACATGTAGGAGTTCACTTTCAGCTCATCGGTTGTCGTTACTTTAGGTTTCGGCCGTGGCGCGCAGCACAGCAGCAACATGGGGAGGGAGCAACTGTTGCGTGCATATGCAGGAGCAGCAGCAAGCAACCGGCGTGATGGTTTGTTGGAAATCGGAGCCTCGATGGAGCAGTCGGGAAAGGGGAGAAGTCTACAGTGGAGAAACATGATTGAAGAATTGGGACATGGTGTAGAAATCAAATTTCTATGGAGCGAGAGGCTGGAGACATAATTTCTTTCTACTTGGTAGGAGAGACGAGCGTCAAAGGCTGAGAGGTGTATCGCAGCATTAGGATGGCGAGGAAAGTTGTATATTCACTAGCAAAAGGGCCCGTGCGTTGCAACGGGAGAAAAAAATTCATAATTTCAAATGGTCATGATCACATTTCGTTGCATCACCGAGATACAATATCTCTCTCAATTTCTCAAAATCATTAACATTTTGAAATTATGAACAATTTGTTAAACTCATGCACATATTTGAAATCGCAAACAACATACTATTACAAATTTCTGAACATTTTCTACAATCAAGAACATTTTTTCAATTTATGAATATTTTTTGCTATTTACAAACATTTTTTAAAAATTGTGAACATTTTTAAGCAATTTTCCTGAACTGGCAAACATTCTATAATCGATGAAAATATTTAGAAATTGGGTGGAATAGTTATTGAATTTGACGAACTTTTTTTGATTTAGCGAACATTTTTGGAAATGCCCGTGCCTTGCAACGGAAAAAAACTATCAAGTTATACATGTGTGGTAGATATAAAAAAGTATGAATCAAATTCACAAAGTATATACAAATCATGTCATGATGCGATAAGACACTTTTAAAATGTAATTTCAAAAACGAACAATATGATGCTCATCAAGACTTGATTTTTTAAGGCGTCACAACAAAATATTTTGTGGCTGAGCAAACTGCATTGACGGACCCTGCCTGAGCTATACTGATAAATAAAGTGTCTCGTCTGGACTTAGCGTAGCGGTGTTTACCATAACCACTATTGTGATATGAAAATAAGCATAACTGTGTATGGAAGCAAAATAGACATTTAGTCATTTTAATATAGCTTACAAAAACAAACCCTTAGAAAGTTATGTCAATTTTGTTGGGTTCAGCGTTGTACAAAACACGGAAACCCTTTTTTACCCAACACGAAGGACTAAATAAAATCATAAAACGAGCTATATGGATCTCCTAATAAAACCTTTATGGAACCTACAATTAGTTTTGTTCATTATTTACGGATGTGTTTTAATTTTTGTGAACATTTTCTAAAAGCTGATGGACATGATTTTTAAATTCCTGAATATGCTTTGAATATTGGCTTATTTAAAAAAATCATGAACATCTTTTATTTCATGAAATCATTAGAAATCGTGATTTGTTTATAATTTGTGAGCAATTTTTTAAGTCATGAACATTTTTTGATTTTTAGAATATTTTTTAAATTCACAAACAGTTTACCATTTTCCTACTTTTTTCAGAACTCGCAATTGTTTGATATTTTGGAAATCCGAAATTAATTTTGAGATAAAAAACCAAAACAGAAATAAAAAAGTAAAAAGAAATAAAAAATAGGGGGCGCCATCAATCCGAAATTTATTTTTAGGGAAAAAACAAAATAGAAATAAAAAAAAAGATATAGAAAACAGGGGGCGCCACGACCCGCACATGGGCTGGCCCATTACTGCGCTTGGTAAAAAGAAAGAGAAAAAGCGTGAGAACCAGGGATCGAACCCTGCTCTCCTGTGTGGAGCATCATTGCCTCAGCCATCGCGCTGCTCATGCATTGGTGCTATTATATCGTATCCAAGTTTAATAACAGAACCCTGGAGCGATATTAGAAATTAAAAACGAATCGTTTTTACCACTTACGGGTGGCATTGGTGGGTAATTATTGCCAACTTCGAGGGTTGTTTTTATGACGTACCACCAGAAGCGATGCGTGGTTTATTAGTAGGTAAAGATGTTTTGGACCATAATGCTTAGTAATAAATTTTGTTTTTCACTTTTGGAAGGGGGTTCATGACCCCCTTTGGCCTCCAAGAGGCTTCGCGAGTGCCGACATTGGCCGGTGCTGTGATCGGTGTACCCGGGAGCTATGATGGGTCTACGGCGCTGCTGTAATGGGAGTAGGGGCGCGTCGACTATGCTGCAACTGGCTCGGGTTGGCGCTGTGACTAGAAACGATGCGTGGTGGTGCCACGAACAAGCGGGGCTGGAGCATCGACGGACACAACAGTGTTGCTAGGTCCAGTGGCTGCGGTGATCCAAGGTCGATGTTGCGAATGGCGACACCCAATGCTGCGAGCGTCCTCACCGGCATTGCGACGGAACACGCGGCGAGCTGCGACACGGACTGTCGTGGTCTCACCGGTGGTGTGTGCTGGGAGCGGGACATTGGGGATGCCGCTAGCGATGTGCAACGAGCTCGTCGCCGTGAGTGCAAGGCGAGGGGCAGAGATGCAGCTGCGCGCAGAGAAAGCTGCAGGAGAGGAATATGAGATATTGGACACGGACGGCTCTTATCGGACGGCTACGCATAAGTACAGCCGACGGCTGCGGAGGTTGCCGGTCGGCTGCCCAGATCGGGCGACCGACGCGATATAACAAGGCACTTTGTCACGACATTCATAGTGTACCCGGAATTCTCGGAACCTGGCGTGTCGAGGCCCGTCAGCAACGAAGGCGGACACGTACTTCTTAGCGTGATGTTGCCGCCGACGTATACCCAAAACCTCCCTCCCGCGGGCCATGCAAAACCTGCTTCTCCCGAACGCGGCCGCCGCGCCCTTCTGCGCGCCGCCGGGGCGGCCATCCCGCCTCTCCGTTCGCGCCTCGGCAGTGTCGTCGTCGGCGCCTCGGCGGGAGACCGACCCGAGGAAGCGGGTGGTGATCACGGGGATGGGCCTGGTGTCGGTGTTCGGGAACGACGTGGACGTGTACTACGAGCGGCTCCTCGCCGGGGAGAGTGGCGTCGGCGCCATCGACCGTTTCGACGCCTCCGGGTTCCCCACGCGCTTCGCCGCCCAGATCCGCGGCTTCTCCTCCGAGGGCTACGTCGACGGCAAGCTCGACCGCCGCCTTGACGACATCCACCGCTACGCCCTCGTCGCCACCAGGAAGGCCCTCGAGTGCGCAAGCCTCGCCCCCGGCACCAGCGCCATGGAGAAGGTCGACAAGGAACGGGCCGGCGTGGTCGTCGGCTCCGGCATGGGCGGCATCACGGCGCTCTCCGACGGCATCGCCAGCCTCGTGACCAAGGGGTGCGGGAAGATATCTCCCCTGTGCATCCCGCACGCCATAACCAACATCAGCTCCGCCTTGGTCGCCATGGGCGCTGCCGACGGCTTCCGAGGCCCGAACTACTCGATCTCCACCGCGTGTGCCACCTCCAACCACTGCTTCAACAGCGCCGCCGACCAGATCCGACTGGGCCGAGCCGACGTCATGATCGCCGGTGGCACCGAAGCTGGCATCATCCCGATCGCCCTCGGCGCGTTCTTCGCGTGCAGGGCGCTGTCGCAGAGGAACGTCGACCCCGGCACGGCGTCGAGGCCGTGGGACAAGGACCGCGACGGCTTTGTCCTTGGTGAAGAGGAGCCGGACTACTGGTATGTTTGATATGCTACACGTATAAACGAGTTACAAGCTTTTGCAAAGAGGGTTATGGGGCTATTCGGTAATGCTTCGCTCCCCAACTCCGCTCCGGGAGTTGGCGGAGCTGCAGTTCAAATTTGCAGAGTTGCGGCTTCCCTGCTCCGCAAATTCTGGGAGTGAGTGATTACCGAATAGGGCCTTAATTTGATTGGTCAATAGGTGACGAGGCGGCCCATCCTTTCTAAAAATCAGGAGGGCAAATTTATGATTGGTCAGTAGATGGAAAAAAATCCTAGTCAACATGTAATTGCGTGTAACTCTTTGTATATTTAGCATTATTGGTTTGATATTTACTTACCAAAAGCGCCATCCTTACGTAAGAGTCCTACAAAATCTGTACTACTACTGGTGTCTTCAAGTTGGCAACTGTTCCCTTGATTCTAGCTAACCGTTGTCCATTCGAATTAGTACGTAAACATCTTGTAAAATCCTTAGGTACGAATAAGCAGCTTACTTACTGTAATCAGTATGCGCATATTTTTGGCAGAGTAGGAGGAACGTTCACTTCACTCACGCCCAACTCCGCAAGAAGACATGTTAGACTTGCAAAGTTTGAACATGCGTTTTATCAGAAGGGCCGTTTTGGCTCTGGGAGCATATGTTCTCAGATAAACAGTAAATTCAAACAAAAACTTGCTTTGTAAACTAATATAATATAAGATTTTATATCACTAATATAAAACGTCTTATATTAGTTTACAGAGGAGGTAGTAAACAAGTTTCACCAATTTTGTTTTTTTATGTGGATGTTCACGTTAGCCTAACATAATAAATTAACAAGCGTGCTTGATAATTTTCATGCGAACGAAATAGCAGTGATTCGTCAGTGAAAATAATAATTAAAAGTAACATTTGGTGTTTGATTTTTTTTCCACAGCTCAAATGCTTAAACTTTTTGACTAAAAATTTGCAGGTACCATTTGGATGTGACAATGGACACATCTATTTTTTTTATTTTCTATTGACATTTGTAAAAAGAAAACATTTTTGGTGGGCAGGAGCATATGCTCCCAAGAGCCGAATTGGATTTCTACATTTTATCAATCTATACAAGCACTTCAATCAGACAAGAGAAAAGTCCAGTTTGAACTACCAACTATATATTGTGTTTAGTCTGGTTTCAACACTAAATTATGTAACCTTGTGAAAATTAAATCTTGAATTTCTCAATAGTTTAGTATCAAACATAGACTAGTTTTTAGCAGTGGTTTTGTGCTGCAATGATCTATGAAAACTCCAAAGCATATGACTACTACTGTCATATGCACAAATGAGAAGAGATATTCAGTTCTCTTTTGCGCTTCTTTATATCGAACATAAACAATCATGTGAGTATAAACGGGTTGATGATTCATGCTTAATAGCCACACTCGTATAACATTTTCAGAACACCATAATGTGAAATCAACACCAACCCTCCATGTGACTGTTTTGTAGGACAACTTTGTATATTATAAGTTAAAAAATCAACAAAAAATGTGACCATTTATGTTCCTTAGACAAAAAAAGACAATCAATCTACTCATCTCTCTTTATTTTGGTGATATGAACAATCAACAATTTTATGAACATTTGCACATTATAGATTCCTAGCATTTGCTACATCTATGAATGGTGTGACAATTTTTGTCAACACGGAAGTAAAAAACACTAACGATACCTGGCCTAGGTTCAAGTTCAACATCTTTAAATAGTCAAGGTTTAATATGGACGGCTTCATGTTCCGGTCCAAATCGGACTTACATGTTGTTCTGGGTGGATCGCAAAGGACGGGGTTCTGGAGGCCAGCTGTGAGTTGTGCGCGAGGAGGCAAATGTGATCTTATTAGATCTGGGTGACATACGTCTGAGCTCGGCTCGGGTCATTCACAAAACACGACGTCGGCACAGGAGGAGTGCGTGAGAACCACTCTTCTTGTAGTTCTCTGATAGCATTTGGAAGAGAATCCTTTTTAAAGAGGTCCAAAACTTCCTCTTCTTCCAAGGTGGTATTAAACTTCCCCCAACCTAGTCATGACATCCACATGGGCCTTTAGAGATTTCTCTGAAATTGTTTTATGGCCTAAAGCCCATCTATATTTCAACACTTGGCTGGCACAAAAAATCGCCATGTTCTTTGCTCTTCTACCATCTCTCCGGTGCATCCATGAAAGAGTGAATGGTGTGAGTGAGTAACCGGTTGTATTGGTGGTAAAATATATTTAGATGTCGAAAACAACCAGGCTTTGCATCTAAGCTTTGTATGTCACAGCCTTGATTGAGCGCTCATATGAATTTATGTACATTGCAAACAAAGTAAAATATCTCTTTGTCTACTATATGTTGAGGAACTCAGTAGTATAAATGTTCTCTATGTTATTGGTGTTCCCGTTATAAAATTAAAACTAATAATTAACATTTATTCTCGCAAACATGAGAAGTATTCCCTCTGATCCATATTAATTATCGCTAAGACGGATGTATCTAGATGTATTTTGGTGCTATATAAATCCATTTGAGCGACGACTAATATGGATTGGAGGGGGTACTAAAATATCTCGAAGCAGAAACTAGAAAAACTAGCCCATGTTTTTTTAATATCAAATCAACCAACAAGTGGAACGTTGCTGCCATTCATGTGGGATTGACTTCTAAGTTCTCAATTTTGACACTTAAGAGTTACTCTTATGTTTTTATACTCATCGACATATGGTCACAATAAGTTTCTTGTTTTTTTTATGTTAGTGCCCCGTTCAAATGACTACTCTCGCAATATAATTATTTTTTTATTATCTATTAGGCACATGCATATTTTTGTTAAATCCTTTGATGTTTTCATGTTTTCCTATTCATGTAAATGGTTCAAATTCTCTCTCTCTCTCTCTCTCACACACACGCGCGCGCGCGCAGACACACACACACACACACACACACAATCACGTGAGCGTGTACACTATACAGCATGCATAGCGGCAGTCATACTATACACTTGGTGAGGATCAAGACTATCAAGGAAACCACATTCTTATGACAATAACTAATTCTTTATTAACCTTTCAAAATTTGGCAGACAACACATGCTTCTTAGTAGCTATTATTCCTTCTTACGCCATTCTCTCATAGCTATACCTAGGATCATGCTTCATAGCCATTGTATTCTAGACACATGTCAAGATCATATCCTCATTTATAATATATTTTCTAACTAGAACGTTCTCGATAAATATTTATCTTTGAATATTCTACCATTTACAATTGCACATATCTAGAATATGTATTCTAATAACTTTATGGCAAATATCAATCTCTTTTAGTTTGTTGAATGTTTCTAGAAGCTTCTAACTTTGCCCTGAAGAATTACTTGCATGCATATCGTGGGAAATAGTAAGTTACTAGCTCATCAGATCTCATGAATCTTTATAAAGTTCTCACATAGGCATTGCATATCCTCAACATCTATAGTTGGCACCCCCGCAAAAAAACATCTATAGTTGGCATAATTTCAGGATAATTTGATGTAATCCAATCATCGTTGTATGCGCACTAAGATGCAACAATTACAATTGTGTTTAATGAAAGATAATAGTGGAAGTGGTAACATATTCTCATCTAGCTAGCTTACATGAAATATAATAGTTTCAGTTGCTCTTTATTACCGGTAAGTCCTTGCTATTTTTCACATGAAAAACTCTATACATAATTAGTCAAATCTACTCGTTACACTGGTTGGGTCTGCACTGCCGAAATTTGACACCACTTTTGGTACACCGACATAGAAAAAGCAAATACCTAAACCAGGCTAAGCTCAAAGTTCAACAGTTTAAATAGTTGAGGGTTTAATAACAAACATGGTCTCACATAGTTCAGGGTTCAAATAAGAATTGGCACAATAATTTTGAGTTTAATATAAACATTTCCCAATAAACAGCAACAGTTTTGTCTAGTTGACATAAAAAAGAGACTTATGGTCAGATTTTCTAAAATTTACTCAAAACATGTCTACAACATTATTATTTTCGTGAACTGGAGAGAGTATTCTAGTTGCAAGAATATTTTGGAATATTGTTGTTGGGTTTGCTCACCTTCGTAGGGCAACAATACATGCTTCTCTCAAACTTACCACTTTTTTAAGCATAAAAACGGGAGCAGAAGTGAAAAACATCACCAGGAGACTAGCCCATAGACTATCGGTTTTATCCGGCATTGTACATCATTAAACCGTTATATCATTTTGCAGGTCATGGAAAGCCTCGAGCATGCAATGAGACGCGGCGCTCCGATTCTCGTGGAGTACTTGGGAGGCGCTGTAAATAGTGACGCTCACCACATGACTGATCCTAGACCAGATGGCCTTGGTGTTTCATCGTGCATAATGAGAAGCCTCGAAAATGCAGGTGTGGCGCCGGAGGAGGTGACCACCAAATGTTTTTACCTCCTACCAGTCGCAGAATAAACCGGGGCGATTAATCTGGTCATTGTGTTTTTGTTCCTGAACTGGCCAGAGAGTTTTGGCACATGTATAATTATTTTTTCATTCGCATTGCAGGTCAATTACATAAACGCACACGCTACCTCGACCCTTGCTGGAGACCTGGCAGAAGTGAAAGCTTTGAAGCAAGTCTTCAAGGACCCATCCAAGATTAAGATGAATGCAACGAAGGTTAATTGCTCTTCCATGCAGATATGTGTCATTCTAAGCACACATTTTACGTACCTTTGCAACTTCACTGGAGAGATACTCTAGTGAGATGGCTTTTCTAGGGTCTTGATGCATGCAAAACCTGTGTTTCCAGTCCATGATTGGCCATAGCCTTGGCGCGGCAGGTGCCTTCGAAGCCATTGCGACCATCAAAGCGATCACCACCGGATGGGTGCACCCAACTATAAACCAGTTTGTAAGTATATATGAAACTCTAAAAAAGTATTACTAGTGACCATATATATAATGATGCCTGAAGCTCAGCTATATGAGAACATTTGGTTTACATGCACGTAACTGAAATTTTCTTACGATCTATCAATCGCAGAATCCAGAACCGACAGTTGATCAATTTGACACGGTGCCTAATGTGAAACAACAACACAAAGTAAATGTTGGTGAGTATTGTATGCAAATGAAAAATAAAAACGGAATAGTGGATACCCTACAAACTCCTCTCACTAATTCACATATACCCTTTAAAATGCAGGCATCTCCAATTCATTTGGATTTGGCGGACATAATTCAGTGGTGGTATTTGCACCGTTTAAGTCATGATGTGTTGTTTGCACGATCTTCTGATGGACCAATTATCTTGGATAGAATGGTGAAGTACTTTCCTAGAGGTGAAAAGAAAGAAATTACTAAATGCAAGCAGTTCAGAGGGCCACGACATATTGCAATGAAGGAAAACTTGCATATGTTTGGTTCCATCCAAATGAATTTGTCCAAAAGTATTCTCGACTGCTGGAACTAACAGGGTGACCCATGTATTTGCGTGAATATTTATACATAATATTGTAATTTGTATTTACATATTTATTATATTACTAAGGTGTTAGTGAAGTACAATATTATGTAGACATTTAAATTATGGGAACCTGATAGGAAAGTCCTATCATACGGAAACTTAGTTCGTATCATTATCTCTATCAATAATTCCTCCCACCCCAAGAGTGGCAATTCAGAGCTGTGAGTGGTAATTCGGAAACTCATCATGCTTTGTATCCGCTTGATGCTACATTTTGAGTCAATATAAATGTCATTTGCAAAAAAAAGAAAATAGAAAACATAAGCAAAAAAATCTGAATTGTTTTGGCATGCAAGATGCTCGAGTGCGCTAGGTGCGTGGAAATTTTTGTGGCGAAAGGACATTCAAGGAGCTAGTGGCACAAAAACAAAATTCGGCGCTGAAAGAAACTTTGGGAAATGGCACCTTTTGGAGGCCGGATTTTGTTAGTTTTCCACGAGCTCCTCCAATATCCTTCCACCACGAAAAAATGCGCGCACATAGTGCACTCGCGCGTCTTAAGTGCCAAAAAAATTGAGATTTTTGGAATATTTTTTTCCTTTTTTGATGCTCATTATGAGCATTACCGCCCCGCCCCCTCCCGGCTTCTCGTTTTTATTTTCCATAGCATGACTTTGGTAAAAGAATACATCGAGTTTAGGTCACGTCAAGTGGTAAAATACTTTCATGCATGACAATGATCCAGTAAAATTTGAATTAATATCTTACACTCATCATTGTCCCTTTAGTGGCTTCTCACTTCAGCGTGGCACCAATTGCAAAACTGAATACGGCGATTGCGACAGAGATCATACATGATACATATATATAGCCCTTGAAATTTTAACACACTTACTCCAAATCAAAGGACTGAAATATATGTGTTTCAATTTAAATGAACTCATTGATGAAGGGGAGGAGTGAACTCCATGTGATTTGTACCCTATGTGAATCAATGTAAAATTAAACCCAACCAAACTATTGAACATGATATATTAGGGGACCGACTACTGGTCAGGTGACTGGATTTTAATTTCGGGCCAATCATTTTTTTACGTGTGCACGTACGATGCAAGAGACAATTAAGAATTAACAGACAATCGATCAAGCAAGCTAATGGTAAATGGACGATCAATCTATCCTCAACGGCACTAGCTAGCATGTTGCACCAAAGCATGTAGCACCTCATGCATGCAGAGAGTGATCGATACACGCACATGGTAGCAGAACATACGCATGCGTGGACGTCCCCTACAGCGCAATCACTAGTGCATGCCATGCTTTGTTTTCTGCTAACCTCTTCCATTGTATGCTACTTGAATTAAGAAATGATATCTCTACTCCTATAAAAATGCGAGTTGGTGATGATGGTGTGCCTGCCTTTAGGCTATATGTATCGTCTGATCTGAAATCTAAGGTTGAGATTGAGACTGAGACGTATTGTGCCCAACTGCCAAAACACGAATAGTCTGAGGTTTCTCCTTCTCTGAGGAAACAGATTATTCTAGAACAACCCCTCCAAATTTCCTCGTCATCGGCCCCTCCCCTCTCTTTCCCCGCAAGGGCTAGAGTTGAGTTGGGCCAGTGTCACGTCTCTTGTATAGCTGTAGCTAGGGTCTCAATAAATCGTACGTATTTGGCATTGAGATTTCCCTTGGAATTGAGTTGTTTTTTTTGTTTGCCTACATATACTACAGACCCTCTAAATTTTTCCTTTGTCTAAATAATTTACAGACGGTTATATACACTACATACAATTTTTAGGTAGAAGATGAAGGGAGAGCTCAGGGACTAATATTATTGGCACAGATGTTTTGAGCGAACAACTAAAAGAAGGGTCTAAAATATTGATTCTCTTTATGGTGGCATTGTATGTAGATTCTTGTAGTGGTTAATGGGGTGCGGACTGGAGGTGGATCATGTGCTAACCAAAAGCTGGTTGTGTTCGTCGCAATTGCCAAATGTGTGTGGGCGGATTTTTTATTTGCCGCATGCTTTCTGTCCTCTCAATATGGATTATGGAACAACAATGAGAAAGTTGGGTAGGGAGAACAACAAGTCTTCTGCAAGGTGAGGCTTGAACGAGGGGGTTGATCGGTCGGAAACCATAGGTTTGATCTTTCTCAATGTGTCAACAATATGGCATCACTTTGATTGATGTCAATTCTCACCTGATCTTTTGGGATTCCGTAGCGTAGCACGGGCATCATACTAGTGTAACTTAAAAGCTTCGCAAACCTACAGGACATTCAAGATTCAATATCATACATGTAATTGCAGTGGCGGAGCCAGGAAACTTGGATTAGGGGGGTCAAGTGGTGTCAAAATAGCTTGGGGAGGGTCAAACAATAGGACAATAGGTTTTTGTGCCTTGATGTATGGAGGACTAACTTCCAAAACCTTGGTAAGGTAGCAAGCTGATGACGCATGTAGCCAACTAGACATGCGTGGGCACGTACTGTTGGATGGATATGATGATACATGCATCTTCCTCCCTTTCATCCTCAAGTCTTACTTTCCTTGATGCCTTAGTTTACTTGATGCCCGATTCATTCCTTCCTATATTCAATCTCTCGAGCCATATTCTAGATCAGGTTTTACTTTACTTGCTTTTCCTATCTATTTTGTTTAGAAAGTGGAAAGAATTAGTGGCATTGGAATTACCCTTAAATAAAAAAGAAACTGAAATAAAAACTATAAAAACCAAAATAATGAAGTTTCTAAGTAAGAATGAATTAGTGCATTGGTATTTCCCATTAAAAATAAAGGATTAAAAGAATCAAACAAATAATGACATTTTTCACACAATTTACACATATATTACGCCTTTTTATAATATGCAAGAATAGGCATATAATAGCGGAATTATCACAAACAAAAGTTTCCTAAAAAAGAATGGATTACTGGCATTGGTAGCACTCTTAAAGAAGAAAATAAATTAAAATTAAATCAAAATAAAAACAATGAATTATTTTTTATAGAATGAATGAGTGTCATTGGTATTATCCTTTAATAAGAAATAAAATGAAAAATAAAACAAATATTGATAAAAATTACCAAAAATACATAGAAACTGCATTTTTATGATACGCCAGAATAAGCATAAAATAGTGGATTTTTTGCAAACACAATTGTAAGAAGGAATGCAGTAGTGGCACTGATATTACCATGGAAAAGAAAGAAAATATATAAAAAATGAAATCAAATGATGAAAAAACTATACACAATTTACATAGAAATATAATTATTTTATACACTTTCTCAGAAGAGAAGATTCTCAAGATAGACTGAATTAGTGGCACTAGTGTTACCCTTAAAAAGAAAACAAATGAAATAAAAATAAAAGAAAACCAAAATGATATAATATAATCTTCTAAGAAAGAATTAATTAGTGGCATTTATTACCTTTTAAAAATACAGAAATTTAAAATTTAGAACCAAATAATGAAAAATTTGCACACAGTTTACACAAAATTGTGCTTTATAATATACATAATAAGCATGTAATAGTGGAACGTTCATAAAAAATAGAAAGTTTCCTAAGAAGCAATGAGTTTCTTTTAAGATCGAAGGAATGAATTTATGGCATTGGTATTACCATTAAATAAGAAATAAAATAAAGTAAAGTAAAACCAACATAATCAAGTTTTCTAAGGAAAAAAATAAATTAGTGGCTTTGGTATTACTAGTTAAGAAGAACAAAAATGAAGTAAAAAACTAATAATAAAAATGAAGTTTTCTAATTTTCAGATTTGTAAAGAGTAGCATCATACTTTTCAATATTTAAGTATGGCATAATTATCATAACACTATTTAAGTATGGCAAAATTTTCAGATTTGTAAAGAGTAACATCATACTTTTCAATCAAAGAAGCAATTTCATAAGCACCCTTAAAAGCAACAAATTCTTCAATTTGTTGAACATCACAGTAATTATAAACACCCTTAGCATATGAAGATACGATTCCATTATCACTAAACTCACATTGGTAGGGAAGGTGTTTCTTAGGGTTTTCAGAACAACAACATCATATATTTCACATAAATTCCAAGCATAGCATTGCAAACGATGAATTTGATCCAGTAAAAATTTCCCTTTTTGAGATAAGCGATGTCGCACATAAGAAGCATGTTCATCTAAAGATTTGCCCTCAACTAAGCTAGTTGGGGTTTCAGCACGAGCACATAGGGATCAAAGATGATCCAAGTAAAAAGCTTCAGGAGTGTGATAGATTTTGAGTGGTTCTTCAACCATTGGTGTAGTAGGTACAACTCATTTTTTTTGGTATTTTGCGTTTCCTACCCATAACTAAAGATAGAAAACAAGAGCACAAAATAAAAACTACTTAGTGATAAAGCAAACAAGCACACACGAGAATATTCACCCCACGCTATAACTCCCCGGCAACAGCGCCAGAAAAAGGTCTTGATAACCCACAAGTATAGGGGATCAATTGTAGCCTCTTTCAATAAGTAAGAGTGTCGAACCCAACGAGGAGCTAGAGGTAGAACAAATATTCCCTCAAGTTCTATCGACCACCGATACAACTCTACGCATGCTTGACGTTCACTTTACCTAGAACAAGTATGAAACTAGAAGTACTTTGTAGGTGTTGTTAGATAGGTTTGCAAGATAATAAAGAGTGCGTAAATAAAAAGCAGGGGCTGTTTAGATGAAGACACAACTAAGTTAGTTTTAGTAGAGAGCTTGTTGTCACACAAGAAAGTTATTTGTCCCTAGGCAATCGATAACTAGACCTGTAATCGTTATTGCAATTTTATTTGAGGGAGAGGCATAAGCTAACATACTTTCTCTACTTGGATCATATGCACTTATGATTGGAACTCTAGCAAGAGTCCGCAACTACTAAAGATCATTAAGGTAAAGCCCAACCATAGCATTAAAGTATCAAGTCCTCTTTACTCCCATATGCAAACAACCTACTTACTCAGGTATGTGCTTCTGTCCCTCACGCCACCCACCATAAACAAATCATGAACGTATTGCAACACCCTACAGCGGGGATCCCTCACGCTTGCACGACACGGAGAGCACCATACGACAACACCAATAATAAAACATGCAACTCAAACCAATCACGATCATCACTTAACCCATAGGACAAAACAGATCTACTCAAACATCATAGGATAGACACACATCATTGGGAAATAATATATAGCGTTGAGCACCATGTTTAAGTAGATATTACAACGGGTAAAAGAGGGGTTACACCGCTGCATAGAGGGGGGAAGAGTTGGCGATGACGGCGGTGAAGTTGTTGGTGAAGATTGCGGTGACGATGATGGCCCCGGCGGCACTCTGGTGCCACCAGAAGGGAGGGGGAGAGAGCCCTCCTTCTTCTTCTTCCTTGACCTTCTCCCTAGATGGGAAAAGGGTTTCCCCTCTGGTCCATGGTCTCCATGGCGTGGGAGGGGCGAGAGCCCCTCCGAGATTGGATCTTTCTCTTTGTCTCTCTCTGTTTTTGCGTTCCCAGATCTGACCTTTCACCGTTTCTTATATTCCCGGAGATCCGTAAATCCGATTGGGCTGAATTTTGGACACAATCTCTATCCGGATATTAGCTTTCTTGCGGTGAAATAAGCGCACCAACCGCCTTATGGGGTGACCACAAGGGCCCAGGGCGCGCCCCCCTGCCTTGTGGCCCCCTCGGGCATCGTCTTGCGTTGATTCTTCTTCCCAAAAATCACATATATTCCAAAAAAATCTCCGTTAGTTTTTATCCCGTTTGGACTCCGTTTGATATGGATTTTCTGCGAAACAAAAAACATGCAACAAACATGAACTGACACCGGGCACTGGATCAATATGTTAGTCCCAAAAATTGTATAAAATGTTGCCAAAAGTATATGAAAGTTGTATAATATTGGCATGGAACAATCAAAAATTATAGATACGACGAAGACGTATCAGCATCCCCAAGCTTTATTCATGCTCGTCCTCGAGTAGGTAAATGATAAAAAAGATAATTTTGATGTGGAATGCTACCTAGCATAATCTTGATCATGTAGTCTAATCATGGCATGAATATTAAGACACGAGTGATTCAAAGCAATAGTCTATCATTTGACATTAAGACAATAATACTTCAAGCATACTAACAAAGCAATTATATCCTCTCAAAATAACATAACCAAAGAAAGCTCATCCCTACAAAATCATATAATTTGGCCATGCTTCATTTTTGTCACATAAAATGCTCCCATCATGCACAACCTCGATGACAAGCCGAACAATTGGTTCATACTTTTTAACGCGCTTCAGCTTTTCAACCCTCACACAATACATGAGCGCAAGCCATGGACATAGCACTATAGGTGGAATAGAATATGATGGTGGAGGTTGTGTGGAGAAGACAAAAAGAAGAAAGTCTCACATCGACGTGGCTAATCAACGGGCTATGGAGATGCCCATCAATTGATGTCAATGTGGGGAGTAGGGATTGCCATGCAACGGATGCACTAAGAGCTATAAGTATATGAAAGCTCAAACTGAAACTAAGTGGGTGTGCATACAACTTGCTTGCTCATGAAGACCTCGGGCATTTGAGGAAGCCCACCATCGGAATATACAAGCCAAGTTCTATAGTGAAAATTCTCACTAGTATATGAAAGTGATAACTCAATGAGACTCTCTATATGAAGAACATGTTGCTACTTTGAAGCACAAGTGTGGTAAAAGGATAGTAACATTGTCCCTTCTCTCATTTTTCTCTAATTTTTTTTGTTTCTTTTTTGCTTTTTTGGTGGGCTTCTTTGGCCTCTTTTTTTATTTGGGCTTCTTTGGCATCTTTTATTTTGATGACCTCACATGGGACAATGTTCTAATAATAATGATCATCACACTTTTATTTACTTACAACTCAATATTACAACTCGATACTAGAACAAAGATATGACTCTATATGAATGCCTTCGGCGGTGTACTGGGATGCGCAATGATCTAGCGTAGCAATGACATCAAAAAACGGACAAGCCATGAAAACATCATGCTAGCTATCTTACGATCATGCAAAGCAATATGACAATAAATTCTCAAGTCGTGTATATGATGATGATGGAAGTTGCATGGCAATATATCTCGGAATGGCTATGGAAATGCCATGATAGGCAGGTACGGTGGCTGTTTTGAGGAAGATATAAGGAGGTTTATGTGTGATAGAGCGTATCGTATCACGGGGTTTGGATGCACCGGCAAAGTTTGCACCAACTCTCGAGGTGAGAAAGGGCAATGCACGGTACCGAAGAGGCTAGCAATGATGGAAGGGTGAGAGTGCGTATAATCCATGGACTCACATTAGTCATAAAGAACTCATATACTTATGTAACACCCCGGATGTAATTTACCTCATATGTACTCCAACTCTTGCCGTTTCCGGCCTAAGTTATTTTATTTCCTCGTTGTCGGGTTTTTGTCTCCGTGTGTTTTGTCTTTGTCATGCATCTCATATCATGTCATCATGTGCATTGCATTCGCATACATGCTCGTCTCATGCATCCGAGCATTTTCCCCGTTGTCCATTTTGCATTCCGGCGCTCCTATGTCACTGGGTGCCCCTTTCTACCTCTTTTCATGTGTGGGGGTTAAACATTTCCGGATTGGACCGAGACTTTCCATGCGGCCTTAGTTTACTACCGGTAGACCGCCTGTCAAGTTTCGTGCCATTTGGACTTCGTTTGATACTCCAACGGTTAACCGAGGGACCGAAAAGGCCTCGTGTGTGTTGCAGCCCAACACCTCTCCAAAGTGGCCCAAAACCCACCTAAACCGCCTCCATCATCTAGATCGTTCAATCATGATCGCGTGGCCACAAACCGTGCTCAATTTGGATCCTCCTAGCTCCTCCTACCTATAAAAAGGTCACTCCCTCAAAAATTCCGGATCCCATCTACCCCTAAACCCTAGCCTCGCCCATCTCCGCCGCCGGACACGTCCGGTTCCCACCGGACGAGTCGCCGCCGTCGCCCGCAGCCAATGGCGTGCCGCCACGTGGCGCACCGCCACCCGCACCCGCTCCGGCCCGCTCGGCCCGGGGAGAGCCCCCGAGGGCCCGAAGCCACCGGAGCTCCGCCGCCCCGCCGTCAAGCT
>NC_041382.1:88825996-88852636 GCF_002162155.2 Triticum dicoccoides
CTCTCCTGCGCGCTCGCGCCGCCGCCCGGCCAGCTCCGGCCACCTCCGCCCAGTCCGGCGACGCCCCGGCCTCTCCATCCTCCGGCGAACCCCATCTCCGGCCATCCTCGTCGCGCGTGCGTGCTACAGTGCTTCCAGATCACAGATCTGGAAAACCCTAATCTCGGGGTTACCTTTTCCCTTCTTCCTAGTATTTTTTTTTGCATTCTTTGACATGCTATAACTCTGCATCCGTAGCTCCGATTCATGCGTGTAGCATATCAAAATGTTCGACTCGACGAGTACATCATTTCATCTCATTGCATCATTTTCTTTTGAGCTCATCTTGCTGCCCGAAATGCTGTTGGAAGAGGGCTATGTGATGAATTTGTCAGATCTGTTTCAGCAAATGGTATTTTATCATTTTTGCCATGATTAATGTGTGCATGCTATGATACTGAGCTCTACATGTGTTTTTTTATATGCCATGCCATCTTTACAGGGGTGTATGCCATGTATTTTTGTGATATTTGTGGTGACTAGCACAAGCTTGCAAAGTGGCGTAATCGGTAATGCTGATTTCAGGGACTTAGAATTTCATTAAGTCCTTGTCCTGATTTTGTTGTTATGCCATATGTTCATGTTGTTTCCTAGTGATCCGTGCCTCTTTTAAGGATGATCAGTAAGGATGTTTTGTTAACATTGTGGTGCTCTATCTATTCATGTCTTTGTTTGCATTTATGGAGCACCCTAACTTGAGTCAATCGAGCTCTACTTTTGCTATAAAATAATCCTGGCAAATTGTTGACATGTTTAGCGATTTTTTCGAGGATGTTGCTATTTGATCCGTGCATGCTATGATGTTGTTCTTGCCATGTCTAGCTCCTATGCCATGTCTTCTTGATGGATGTATGCTTAGCTTGTCATGCAATGCTTTGTAGTGAGTGCATCGAGCTCGTAAACATGCCTACTTGCTAATCTGTTTTGCATGCTCCAGTTTTTCACCAAGTCTGAATCTGTTTATGTTTTTGCTATGTTCACATGCTTGCAATTGTATTTTCTGATCCCTTTTGGCTCAAGGTCACTAAGGGACTTTTGTTAAGTGCTTTGAGTAGCTTCATGTCATGCCTTGATTTGCCATGTTAAGTTCCTGTAGCTTGTAGTTTTCATGCTCTAAAGTATGCTTCCTGATATTAAATTCCAGACTTGTGTTAATTTCACTAAGTCTGAAACCTGCTATCATTTGCACTTTTTCCATGCTTGTTTGAACCTGTTAATGGATGAATTAGCCGTAGCTCAGTGTTCATCTTTTGTCAAGCATCATGAGTGAATCCCTGACATGTATTTTGTTGCTATGTTTGAGTGCTATAACATATTTAACTTGATGCATTTAGTTGGCCACTTGCTGATTATCGCAGACCGGTGCCATATTTGTTTTTGCTTGCCATTTCCAAACCGTGCATCCGATTCCGGTGATGTTTATATCGTTTTCAACCGAAATCACCTCACCTTTCCAGTGGCACTCTTGGATTTCCAAGTTGAGGCCGGGTTCAATCATTTCTTGTCAAATCATGCATATGCATCCCATATCGCATCCCGAATATCATACCATGTCTGCATCATGTTGTTTGAGCATTGCACGTGGTTGATTGTGTTCCGTTTGCTTGTTGTTCTTGTTTGGGTAGAGTCGAGAGACAAGTTCGTGAACGAGGAGCCCGTTGAGTTTGCTTACGAGGATCAAGCCAACTTTGAGAACTTTGCAGGCAAGATGACCATACTCTCGAAATCACTTCTATCTTTGATTGCTAGATGCTCGCTCTTTTGCTATGCCTATGCTACGATACCTACCACTTGC
The DNA here is from genome assembly GCF_002162155.2 of Triticum dicoccoides. Lineage (NCBI taxonomy): Eukaryota > Viridiplantae > Streptophyta > Magnoliopsida > Poales > Poaceae > Triticum > Triticum dicoccoides. The sequence continues at coordinate 88,827,831 of NC_041382.1, forward strand.
TTATCATGCCTCCCATATTGCCATGTCAAGCCTCTAACCCACCATGTCCTAGCAAACCGTTGTTTGGCTATGTTACAGCTTTGCTCAGCCCCTCTTATAGTGTTGCTAGTTGCAGGTGAAGATTGGAGATCGTTCCTTGTTGGAACATTGTTTATTGTTGGGATATCACCATATTATCTTGTTTATCTTAATGCACCTATATACTTGGTAAAGGGTGGAAGGCTCGGCCTTTTTCCTAGTGTTTTGTTCCACTCTTGCCGCCCTAGTTTCCGTCATATCGGTGTTATGTTCCCGGATTTTGCATTCCTTACGCGGTTGGGTTATAATGGGAACCCTTGACAGTTCGCCTCGAATAAAGCTCCTCCAGCAATGCCCAACCTTGGTTTTACCATTTGCCACCTAGCCTCTTTTTCCCTTGGGTTTATGGAGCCCAAGGGTCATCTTTATTAAACCCCCTGGGCCAGTGCTCCTCTGAGTGTTGGTCCGAACTGGGCAGCCTGCGGGGCCACCTCGGGGAAACTCGAGGGTTGATTTTACTCGTAGCTTGACCTATCTGAGTGTGCCCTGAGAACGAGATATGTGCAGCTCCTATCGGGATTTGTCGGCACATTCGGGCGGTGTTACTGGACTTGTTTTACCATTGTCGAGATGTCTTGTAACCTGGATGTCGAGTCTAATCGGACCGTCTTGGGAGAAGGAATATCCTTCGTTGACCATGAGAGCTTGTGATGGGCTAAGTTGGGACTCCCCTGCAGGGATCTGAACTTTCGAAAGCCGTGCCCGCGGTTATGGGCAGATGGACATTTGTTAATGTCCGGTTGTAGATAACATGAAACTTAATTTAATTAAAATGCACCAACCGCGTGTGTTACCGTGATGGTCTCTTCTCGGCGGAGTCCGGGAAGTGAACACGGTGTTGGAGTAATGCTTGACGTAGGTTGTTCTAGGATCACTTCTTGATCATAGTTGTTCGACCGTGCATTTGTCTTCTCTTCTCGCTCTCATTTGCATATGTTAGCCACCATATATGCTAGTTGCTTGCTGCAGCTCCACATCATACCTTGCCTTACCTATAAGCTTAAATAGTCTTGATCGCGAGGGTGTGAGATTGCTGAGTCCCCGTGACTCACAGTTTACTTCCAAACTAGATGCAGGGACCGATGATACCGTTCCAGACGATGAAATTGAGCTCAAGTGGGAGTTCGATGAAGACTCTCGCCGTTACTACGTTTCTTTCCCAGATGATCAGTAGTGGTGCCTAGTTGGGGTGATCGGGGACCTTGTCGCATGTGGGGGTTGATCTTTATTTTGGTACCGTAGTCGGACCATGAGTGTATTGGATGATTGTAATGCTATTCATGTATTTGTGTGATGTTGCGAGTGTAAGTCAACTATGTATCTTTTCCCCTTTTATTTATTTATATGGGTTGTTGTGAAGATTACCTTACTTGTGACATTGCTTTCAGTGAGGTTATGCCTCTAAGTCATGCTTCGACACGTAGGAGATATAGCCGCATCGAGGGCGTTACAAGTTGGTATCAGAGCCTTCCCCGACCTTAGGAGCCCCCTTCTTGATTGAATCGCTGGTGTTATTGAGTCTAGAAAAATGTTTTGAGTCATTTAGGAATTATATATCATAGAGATAGGAATTCTTTTTACTCCTCGGTCCCTTCATTGCTCTGGTAAGGCATTCTGACATAGAGTTTTGACTCTTCTCTTCTCAAATTTCACTAAAAAATTAGGATCACGTGGGTATCTTGGATTCATTTTGATGGTTTTGTGACGAGAACATTGTTCTTGGTGCCTCCTGACATTTAGGGGTTGTGGCAGTGTCCCGGGGAGTTGAGCTCCGAGGTGTTGTCGTTGCAATTTTATCATTGAGATTCTGGAATACCTGAGTTTCGCCGACATCGAAAATCTCTTTTATGCAGTTGTTGGTGAGATAACCTCGACGTCACCCAGTACTGGGGCGGGAGTTTGGGAGTATTGCCATAACTCGTATAACGGATGCTTTTCGAAGGTTGAGGTAAATGATTTCCGAAGGTTTCTTCGTTATGTGTTGAAGAATGGATACAGCTGGATGTAGGATTTGCTAGATTTGGGTGAGATATTATGCTTCCCCTATATCCCCAACACCTGATTGCATAACCGGAAAGGTTCGGGAGTTTCATAGGTGGGAATTCTTGTAGCTCTAGTTCTTCTTCCGTGAATATTTGGTTTGGGATTGGGCAATCCTCACCAAGTATTTGTTCTTGTCCGTACCTTGTTGGTTTTATTCTTCTACCTCAATTCTAAGTGGCTTCTCAATTTATGGAATGTGACTATTTCAATTGGAATGCATTCATTCATTTTTTTCGGATGTGAAGACTATTTGTTGCAATTTCAATCAGTTTGACTCAGTTTAAATAATTGTCTATCAAGATGCTAATGGATGTCATCTCTTCAGGATGGCTCCTCCAACGCGCACGACTCCGAATCCTGATCCGCCACCACCACCTCCACCTCCGGAGGCATGGCAAGCTGTGATGGCCGCTACCAATGCAAACACGCAGCTGATCATGCAACTTCTTCAAGAGTGCAGCCAAGGGAATCATGGCCATGGCAACAATCAGAATCAATTTGCTACACTCAACCAGTTCCTCGCTAACCAGCCAAAGACCTTCAGCAATTGTGTTGAGGCAACAGACGCTGATGATTGGCTCGTGGATATATGCAAGCATTTCGAGTGCAGCAACGTCAGGCCTGAGGACTTTGTCAAGTTTGCCTCCTTCCAACTCAAAGACCAAGCTGCAGAATGGTTTCAGCAGTACAAAGATTCCAGAGGAGGCCGTGTGATTACCTGGGATGAATTCTGTCAGGACTTCAAAGCTCATCATATTCCTCAGAGTGTGGCTGAGAGCAAGCGTGAGGAATTCCGCAACCTGAAGCAAGGCACTATGTATGTTTACCAGTACAACATCATGTTCCAAAAGCTCACCCGTTTTGCTAAGCAAGACGTCCCGGACGAGAAGAGTATGATATACCAGTTCAGGGTTGGTCTCAGAGAAGAACTCCAGGTAGCTCTTGTCCTTTTTGACCCCAAGAAGTACGATGAGTTTTACAATATGGCAATGAAACAAGAGGCTGCTCAACTGAAGTGCGATGCTTCCAAGAAGTGAGTTAGAGATGCAACTCCTTCTTCCTCAACTCAAGTGGCTAAGCAGCAAAAGTATTGGCTTCCTCCTCCTCTGTTTCGTCAGCCTTATCAGCAAAAGAGCAAAGGTGGCAGTGGATCTTCCCACCCACCCAACCCTGGCTTTCAGAACAAGACTTCGTCTCAAGCTCCAAGATCAAGTGCTCCGTATCACCGTCCGCTCTCGGAGGTCACGTGCAACAAGTGCCAATAGAAGGGTCACTATGCCAACAAATGCTTCAATCAGAGGCATCTCCCTCCTCCTCCTCCTATGAGATCGGCAAGTACCGCAGTGGTCAAGCATAACCCCAAGCACGCCAAGGTCAACTTGATGAATGCAGCTTAGGCAGAGGACTCGTCAGATGTCATCATGGGTAACCTTCCTGTTAATGATGTTCCTGCAAAAGTATTTTTTGATACTGGTGCATCACATTGTTTCATGTCAAAGCCATTTTTTGCCAAGAATGAATTCGTTTCTTATCATTTGGGCAAACAAATGGATATCGTTTCTCCGGGCAAATGTTTGAGTGCCAGTTTGGAGGTTCCAGATGTGACTATCACGTTGGGCGACTATAAGTTTCTTTCTTCTCCAATGGTCCTTGGTAACTCAGATATCGATCTTATTCTTGGAATGGACTGGCTTTCTAAGCACAAGGCTCAGCTTGATTGTGCAGCCAGGCAGATTCAATTGACTCATTCATCTGAGGATGTAATTGTCTTTGCCGCTCATGATGATACCATCCGTCTGTTTTCTCTCAATGAGAAGGGTGAACTGGATGCCATCTCTCAAATTCCAGTTGTTTGTGAATATCAAGACGTCTTTTTAGAAGAGCTTCCAGGAATGCCTCCGCACCGGCCAGTTGAATTTGTCATCGATCTTGAGCCTGGCACGGAACCTGTTTGCAAACGTCCTTACAAGCTTGGACCTGAAGAGTTGAAGGAGCTGAAGAAGCAACTCGATATTCAAGAGCGAATGGGTCTCATCCGACCTAGTTCTTCTCCGTGGGGTTGTGGAGTTCTTTTTGTGAAGAAGAAGGATGGAATGGACCGACTTTGTGTCGACTACCGTCCATTGAACAAGAAGACTATAAAGAACAAGTACCCACTTCCCAACATCAACGAGCTGTTTGAACAACTCAAAGGTGCTCAAGTATTCTCCAAGCTTGATCTCCATATGGGCTATCACCAGATTCAAATTCGTGAGCAAGATATCCCTAAGACGGCATTCAGAACAAGCTATGGTTCATATGAATACACTGTCATGTCTTTTGGCCTCGTCAACGCTCCTCCGACTTTCTCTCGCATGATGAATTTCATCTTCAACCCCTACACAAATGACTTCGTCTTGGTCTACCTTGATGACATTTTGGTGTTTTTCAAGAACAAGGAGGATCATGCCAAGCACTTGCGTTTGGTGCTGGATAAGCTCATAGAACATCAGTTCTATGCCAAGTTTTCTAAGTGCGAGTTTTGGCTCGATGAGGTTATCTACCTTGGACATATCATTTCTTCCAAGGGCATAGCGGTGAATCCTGAGAAGGTGTCTGCAATTATGAATTGGGAACCACCTCAGAACGTGAAGCAACTCCGCAGCTTCCTTGGTCTCGCAAGCTACTGTCTAAGGTTCGTTGAGAACTTTTCAAAGATCGCGAAGCCTCTTTCCAACCTTCTCCAGAAGCACGTGAAGTACGTTTGGTCTCCTAAATGTGACATCGCTTTCAACACCTTGAAAGAGAAATTAGTCACTGCTCCAGTTCTGACTCCTCCTGATGAATCCAAACCGTTCGAGGTCTTCTGTGATGCCTCTCTTCAAGGTCTTGGTGCAGTGTTGATGGAAGAGAAGAAAGTTGTGGCTTATACTTCTCGCCAGTTGAATCCCCATGAAAAGAACTACCCCACTCATGACCTCGAGTTGGCGGTAGTTGTGCATGCTCTTTTGACTTGGAGACATCTTTTATTGGGAAGGAAAGTGGATATATTCACTGACCACAAGAGTCTCAAGTACATCTTCACTCAGCCTAATCTCAACCTTAGGCATACTCGTTGGGTCGAAATGATTCAAGAGTATAATCCGAGCATCGAATATACTCCAGGCAAGGCCAATGTAATTGCTGACGCATTGAGCAGGAAGGCTTACTGCAAAAGTTTGATTCTCAAGCCTTATCAACCCGAGCTTTGTGAAGCGTTCCGCAAACTCAATCTGCAAGTTGTTCCTCAAGGTTTCCTTGCCAACCTTCAAGTCTCTCCTACTTTGGAAGATCAGATTCGCGAGGCTCAACTTCTTGATGCTATGGTGAAGAAGGTGAAGATTGGGATTGCCAAGAGTCAACCCAAGTACAGGTGCTATCGCCTTGATGACAAGGATACTCTATTCTTCGAGGATCGCATTGTTGTGCCTAAAGGTGACCTTCGTAAAGTCATTATGAACGAGGCTCACAATTCACTCCTCTCTATCCACCCTGGGAGTACAAAGATGTACCATGACCTCAAGCAGTCGTTTTGGTGGACTTGAATGAAGCGCGAGATTGCTCAGTTTGTGAATGAATGTGATGTATGCAGAAGAGTGAAGGTGGAACACTAACGACCAGCTGGTCTCCTCCAACCTCTTGTCATTCCAGAATGGAAGTTTGACCACATTGAGATGGACTTCGTGACGGGATTTCCAAAGTCCAAGCATGGCAATGATGCTATATTCGTTGTCATCGACAAACTCACTAAAGTGGCTCATTTCCTTCCTATCAAAGAGTCTATCACATCAGCTCAATTGGCAGAGCTTTATACCTCTCGAATTGTCTCTCTGCACGGCATTCCGCAGTTGATATCTTCAGATCGTGGCATCATTTTCACCTCGAAGTTTTGGGATTCTTTTTAGAAGGCCATGGGCACCAACATCCGTTTCAGCACAGCTTTTCATCCTCAAACTAGCGGCCAAATCGAGCGTGTCAATCAGATTCTTGAAGATATGCTCAGGTCTTGCGTTATCTCTTTCGGTATGAAGTGGGAAGATTGTCTTCCATATGCCGAGTTTTCCTACAACAACAGCTTCCAAGCGAGTTCGGGCAAGGCCCCATTTGAAATTCTCTATGGCAGGAAGTGTCGTACTCCTCTTAACTGGTCAGAGACGGGTGAACGTCAACTTCTTGGAAATGACTTGATCACAGAGGCAGAAGAGATGTGCAAAATCATTTGTGATAACCTCAAAGCAGCGCATTCGTGCCAGAAGAGCTACTATGATAGTAAGCATCATGATTTGGCTTTCGAGATCGGAGACCATGTTTACCTCCGCGTCTCTCCAATGAAAGGTACTCGTCGCTTCGGTATCAAAGGGAAGCTTGCACCTAGATACGTGGGTCCTTTCAAGATCGTCAGCAAGAGAGGCGATCTCGCCTATCAACTCGAGCTTCCCTCCAACTTTGCAAATGTGCACGACGTGTTTCATGTCTCTCAGCTCCGCAAGTGCTTCAAGACCCCTGACCACACCATCAACTTCGAAGACATTGATCTCCAAGAAGACCTTTCTTATCGTGAGCACCCAGTTGCTATTCTTGAAGAAACTGAGCGCAAGACGCGCAACAAGTCAATCAAATTCCTCAAAGTCAAGTGGTCACACCATTCCGACCATGAATCCACCTGGGAACGCGAGGATCACCTATGTTCTGAGTACCCAGAGTTTTTCCAGTCCTAGATCTCGGGATGAGATCCTTTCGTAGTGGTGGAGTGTTGTAACACCCCGGATGTAATTTACCTTATCTGTACTCCAACTCTTGCCGTTTCCGGCCTAAGTTATTTTATTTCCTCGTTGTCGGGTTTTTGTCTCCGTGTGTTTTGTCTTTGTCATCCATCTCATATCATGTCATCATGTGCATTGCATTCGCATACGTGTTCGTCTCATGCATCCGAGCATTTTCCCCGTTGTCCGTTTTGCATTCCGGCGCTCCTATGTCACCCGGTGCCCCTTTCTACCTATTTTCGTGTGTGGGGGTTAAACATTTCCGAATTGGACCGAGACTTGCCATGCGGCCTTGGTTTACTACCAGTAGACCGCATGTCAAGTTTTGTGCCATTTGGACTTCGTTTGATACTCCAACGGTTAACCGAGAGACCGAAAAGGCCTCGTGTGTGTTGCAGCCCAACACCTCTCCTAAGTGGCCCAAAACCCACCTAAACCTCCTTCATCATTTAGATCGTTCGATCATGATCGCGTGGACGAAAACCATGCTCAATTTGGAGCCTCCTAGCTCCTCCTACCTATAAAAAGGTCACTCCCTCAAAAATTCCGGATCCCATCTACCCCTAAACCCTAGCCTCGCCCATCTCCGCCGCCGGACACGTCCGGTTCCCACCGGACGAGTCGCCGCCACCAGCAGCCAGTGGCGTGCCGCCACCCGCGCCCGCTCCGGCCCGCTCGGCCCGGGGGAGCCCCCAAGGGCCCGAAGCCGCGCGTCGCCTCCTACGCGACCCCGCCGCCGTCCTCCTCCAGTCCGGCCGCCCGAGGCGCCCGGCGCCGCCGCCCGCCATCTCCGACCGCCGCCACCGGAGCTCCGCCGCCCCGCCGTCAAGCTCGCTGAAGCTCCGCCGCCCACGCCCGCCATCGACCTCCGCCGACCGCGCCTCTCCTCCGCGCTCGCCCGCCGCCCGGCCAGCTCCGGCCACCTCCGCCCAGTCCGGTGACGCCCCGGCCTCTCTGTCCTCCGGCGAACCCCATTTCCGGCCATCCTTGTCGCGCGTGCGTGCTACAGTGCTGCCTGGATCTCAGATCTGGAAAACCCTATTCTCGGGGTTACCTTTTCCCTTCTCCCTAGTATTTTTTTTGCATTCTTTGACTTGCCATAACTCTGCATTCGTAGCTCCGATTCATGCGTGTAGCATATCAAAATGTTCGTCTCGACGAGTACATCATTTCATCTTATTGCATCATTTTATTTTAAGCTCATCTTGCTGCCCGAAATGCTGTTGGAAGATGGCTATGTGATGAATTTGTCAGATCTGTTTCAGCAAATGGTATTTTGTCAATTTTGCCATGATTAATGTGTGCGTGCTATGATACTAAGCTCTACATGTGTTTTGTTATATGCCATGTCATGTTTACAGGGGTGTATGCCATGTATTTTTGTGATATTTGTGGTGACTAGCACAAGCTTGCAAAGTAGCGTAATCGGTAATGCTGATTTCAGGGACTTAGAATTTCACGAAGTCCTTGTCCTGATTTTTGTTGTTATGCCATATGTTCATGTTGTTTCCTAGTGATCCGTGCCTCTTTTAAGGAGGATCAGTAAGGATGTTTTGTTAACATTGTGGTGCTCTATCCATCCATGTATTTGTTTGCATTTATGGAGCACCCTAGCTTGAGTCAATCGAGCTCTACTTTTGCTATAAAATAATCCTGGCAGATTGTTGACATGTTTAGCGATTTTGCCGAGGATGTTGCTATTTGATCCGTGCATGCTATGATGTTGTTCTTGCCATGTCTAGCTCCTATGCCATGTCTTCTTGATGGATGTATGCTTAGCTTGTCATGCAATGCTTTGTAGTGAGTGCATCGAGCTCGTAAACATGCCTACTTGCTAATCTGTTTTGCATGCTCCAGTTTTTCACTAAGTCTGAATCTGTTTATATTTTTGCTATGTTCACATGCTTGCAATTGTATTTTCTGATCCTTTTTTGCTCAAGGTCACTAAGTGACTTTTGTTAAGTGCTTTGAGTAGCTTCATGTCATGCCTTGATTTTCCATGTTAAGTTCATGTAGCTTGTAGTTTTCATGCTCTAAAGTATGCTTCCTGATGTTAAATTTCAGACTTGTGTTAATTTCACTAAGTCTGAAACCTGCTATCATTTGCACTTTTGTCATGCTTGTTTGAACCTGTTAATGGATGAATTAGCCGTAGCTCAGTGTTTATTTTTTGTCAAGCATCATGATTGGATCCCTGACATGTATTTTGTTGCTATGTTTGAGTGCTGATTATCGCATACCGGTGCCATATTTGTTTTTGCTTGCCATTTCCAAACCGTGCATCCGATTCTGGTGATGTTTATATCGTTTTCAACTGAAATCACCTCACCTTTCCAGTGGCACTCTTGGATTTCCAAGTTGAGGCCAGTTTCATTCATTCCTTGTCAAATCATGCATATCCATCCCATATCGCATCCCGCATATCATACCATGTCTACATCATGTTGTTTGAGCATTGCACGTGGTTGATTGTGTTCCGTTTGCTTGTTGCTCTTGTTTGGGTAGAGCCGAGAGACGAGTTCGTGAATGAGGAGCCCGTTGAGTTCGCTTACGAGGATCAAGCCAACTCTGAGAACTTTGCAGGCAAGATGACCATACCCTCGAAATCACTTCTATCTTTGATTGCTAGATGCTCGCTCTTTTGCTATGCCTATACTACGGTACCTACCACTTGCTTATCATGCCTCCCATATTGCCATGTCAAGCCTCTAACCCACCATGTCCTAGCAAACCGTTGTTTGGCTATGTTACCGCTTTGCTCAGCCCCTCTTATAGCGTTACTAGTTGCAGGTGAAGATTGGAGATCGTTCCTTGTTGGAACATTGTTTATTGTTGGGATATCACCATATTATCTTGTTTATCTTAATGCACCTATATACTCGGTAAAGGGTGGAAGGCTCGGCCTTTTGCCTAGTGTTTTGTTCCATTCTTGCCGCCCTAATTTCCGTCATATCGGTGTTATGTTCCCGGATTTTGCGTTCCTTACGCGGTTGGGTTATAATGGGAACCCCTTGACAGTTCACCTCAAATAAAGCTCCTCCAGCAATGCCCAACCTTGGTTTTACCATTTGCCACATAGCCTCTTTTTCCCTTGGGTTTTCGGAGCCCAAGGGTCATCTTTATTAAACCCCCCTGGGCCAGTGCTCCTCTGAGTGTTGGTCCGAACTGGGCAGCCTGCGGGGCCACCTCGGGGAAACTCGAGGGTTGATTTTACTCGTAGCTTGACCTAACTGAGTATGCCCTGAGAACGAGATATGTGCAGCTCCTATCGGGATTTGTCGGCACATTCGGGCGGTGTTGCTGGACTTGTTTTACCATTGTCGAGATGTCTTGTAACCTGGATGCCGAGTCTAATCGAACCGTCTTGGGAGAAGGAATATCCTTCATTGACCGTGAGAGCTTGTGATGGGCTAAGTTGGGACTCCCCTGCAGGGATTTGAACTTTCGAAAGCCGTGCCCGCGGTTATGGGTAGATGGAAATTTGTTAATGTCCGGTTGTAGATAACATGAAACTTAATTTAATTAAAATGCACCAACCGCATGTGTTACCGTGATGGTCTCTTCTCGGCGGAGTCCGGGAAGTGAACACGGTGTTGGAGTAATGCTTGACGTAGGTTGTTCTAGGATCACTTCTTGATCATAGTTGTTCGACCGTGCTTTTGCCTTCTCTTCTCGCTCTCATTTGCGTATGTTAGCCACCATATATGCTAGTCGCTTGCTGCAGCTCCACATCATACCTTGCCTTACCTATAAGCTTAAATAGTCTTGATCGCGAGGGTGTGAGATTGCTGAGTCCCCGTGACTCACAGTTTACTTCCAAACCAGATGCAGGGACCGATGATACCGTTCCAGACGATGCGCTTGAGCTCAAGTGGGAGTTCGATGAAGACTCTCGCCGTTACTACGTTTCTTTCCGAGATGATCAGTAGTGGTGCCAAGTTGGGGCGATCGGGGACCTTGTCGCATGTGGGGGTTGATCTTTATTTTGGTACCATAGTCAGACCATGAGTGTATTGGATGATTGTAATGCTATTCATGTATTTGTGTGATGTGGCGAGTGTAAGCCAACTATGTATCGTTTCCCTTTTTATTTATTTACATGGGTTGTTGTGAAGATTACCTTACTTGCGACATTGCTTTCAATGTGGTTATGCCTCTAAGTCGTGCTTCGACACGTATGAGATATAGCCGCATCGAGGGTGTTACAACTTATTGCAAAAGTTTATTATCCCTCAAAGTAAAGTACTACTATGCATGCCCCTAGGGGGTAGATTGGTAGAAAAAGACCATCGCTCGTCCCCGGCCGCCACTCATAAGGAAAGCAATCAAAGAACACCCCATGTTTCAAATTTGTCACACAACGTTTACCATACGTGCATGCTACGGGACTTGCAAACCTCCACACAAGTATTTATCAATTTCACAATTACTCAACTAGCACGACTCTAATATCACCACCTTTATATCGCAAAACTATCGCAAGTAATCAAACATATCATATTCAGTGATCTACAAGTTTTATGTAGGATTTTATGACTAACCATGTGAATGACCAATTCCTGTCATCTCTCTAAATAGATATAAGTGAAGCAAGAGAGTTTAATTCTTTATACAAAATATATGACCATGCTCTAACAAATATAAGTGAAGCAAAAGAGCATTCTACAAATGGCGGTTTTTTATGTGAAGAGAAACAGACAATCCAAACTTCAAATGATATAAGTGAAGCACATGAAGCATTCTATAAATCAATACTCAAAAGATATAAGTGAAGTGCAAAGAGCATTCTATAAATCAACCATGGACTATCACATACCAGCATGGTGCATAAAATAAAAGTGAAAACTAAATGCAAAAGACGCTTCAAGATTTGCACATATCGCATGAATGAAACGAATTTGAAAACATACTCATACATGTTGAAGAAAGATGGGATGCCTTCTGGGGCATCCCCAAGCTTAAACGCTTGAGTCTCCTTGAATATTTACTTGGGGCGCCTTGGGCATCCCCAAGCTTGGGCTCTTGCCTCTCCTCCTTCTCCTCATATCGAGACCTCCTCGATCTTCGAACACTTCATCCACACAAAACTCAACAGAAAAGCTCGGTAAGATCCGTTAGTATAATAAAGCAAATTACTACTCTAATACTGTTGCAAACCAATTAATATTTTGTTTTTGCACTGTAGCTACTGTAATATAACTTTTCCATGCCTTAATCCACTGATAGAAATCGATAGTTTCATCAAAACAAGCAAACTATGCATCAAAAACAGAATCTGTCTTAAACATGATAGTCTGTAGTAATCTGAACATTCACCATACCTATGGTACTCCAAAACTTCCGAAAAAATTAGGAAAAATAAAAAATTTGTATAGAAATACAGTGCAAAAAGTTTCAGAACCGTTTGACTTTCCAGTAAAAAATGTAAAATCACGCACTACAGACAAAGTTTATGTTCTGCACCGCACAAACCAACAAGCAATGTAAACATCCTAAAGGCAAATCTTGGCACATTATTTTTATAATACAATGGAATTGTACAAGGGGATAATTAGTTTTGTTGAAAATTTTCTGTAATCAAGGGTCACAAAGTTCCCATGGGCATGAACAAAGTTCAAGGCTAGCTCCCATTTTAACAATGCTCGTCTTTCTCACTTTCGCTTTTCTTTTTAAAAAAGTTTTAGGTTCTCATATTTATTATTTTTTGTTTTTAAACTTTATAAAAGCACACAACAGAAATAAATGACTCTCTAAAACTTCCGGTTGTCTCCCTGGCAGCGCTTTCTTTAAAGCCATTAAACTAGGCATATAGTGCTCAAGTAATGGATCCACCCGGATCCCAAGGTATATCAAAGACAATTTGAATTAACAATGATTTGTGATTTAGCAGTGAGCACAAAGTAACATATATCATGCAACAACGAAGTATAACTCTCTTCATATGCATCGGCATGTCATAAAAGAACAATTCACGCACATAAAGTAAAGGCCAATGCATAGTATAAACAGTTTCTTGCAATTTTATCGTGTTGTAAACATAGAGAGGTAGAGATGTAGTTCCTATATCATAATAATTGCAAGTAGGAGCAGCAAGCACATGCATATTACATTCATCAAAATCATCATGTGCAACGGTAAAATGCAACCCGTCAACATAATCCTTAATAAGAGCAAACTTCTCCGATATAGTGTAGTTTGGAGAATTCAAAAAGATAATAGGACTATTATGTGTGGGTGCAATAGCAACAATTTCGTGTTTAACATAAGAAACTATAGCAAGTTCATCTCCATAAGAATCATTCATATTGGCATCATGGCCACAAGCATAGCAAGCATCAAGTTCATCAAAAAGGGGTATTTCAAAAGAATCAACGAGATCATAACAATCATCCTTCAGTAAGAACGAAGGGACATTAAATAATGTATGAGTTGGAGAGTTAATCTCATTAGAAGGTGGGCACGGTAGCTAATCCACTCTTCCTCCTTTTATTCTTCGCTCTTCTCATCATCTTTTTCATCCAATGAGCTCACAGTTTCATCAATTTCTTCTTCCATAGACTCCTGCAAAATATTAGTCTCTTCTTGGACAACGGAGGAGTCCTCAATATATGGTTTAACATAGGCATTAGAAGCATAATTATCATAACAATATTTAAGTATGGAAAAAAATTCAGATTTGTAAAGAGTAGCATCATACTTTTCAATCAAAGAGGCAATTTCATAAGCACCCTTAAAAGCAAAAAATTCTTAGATTTGTTGAACATCATAAACACCCTTAGCATATGAAGATACGATTCCATTATCACTAAACTCACATTTGTAGGGAAGGTGTTTCTTAGGGTTTTCAGAACAACAACATCATATATTTCACATAAATTCCAAGCATAGCATTGCAAACGATGAATTTGATTCAATAAAAGTTCCCCTTTTTGAGATAAGCGGTGTCGCACATAACAAGCATGTTCATCTAAAGATTTTCCCTCAACTAAGCTAGTTGAGGTTTCAGCATGAGCACATAGGGATCGAAGATGATCCAAGTAAAAAAGCTTCAGGAGTGTGATAGATTTTGAGTGGTTCTTCAACCATTGGTGTAGTAGGTACAACTCATTTTTTTGGTATTTTGCGTTTCCTACCCATAACTAAAGATAGAAAACAAGAGAACAAAATAAAAACTACTTAGTGATAAAGCAAACAAGCACACACGAGAATATTCACCCCACGCTATAACTCCCCGGCAACAGCGCCAGAAAAAGGTCTTGATAACCCACAAGTATAGGGGATCAATTATAGCCTCTTTCGATGAGTAAGAGTGTCGAACCCAACGAGGAGCTAAATGTAGAACAAATATTCCCTCAAGTTCTATCGACCACCGATACAACTCTACGCACGCTTGACGTTCGCTTTACCTAGAACAAGTATGAAACTAGAAGTACTTTGTAGGTGTTGTTGGATAGGTTTGCAAGATAATAAAGAGTGCGTAAATAAAAAGTAGGGGCTGTTTAGATGAAGACACAACTAAGTTAGTTTTAGTAGAGAGCTTGTTGTCACACAAGAAAGTTATTTGTCCCTAGGCAATCGATAACTAGACCGGTAATCGTTATTGCAATTTTATTTGAGGGAGAGGCATAAGCTAACATACTTTCTCTACTTGGATCATATGCACTTATGATTGGAACTCTAGCAAGCGTCCGCAACTACTAAAGATCATTAAGGTAAAACCCAACCATAGCATTAAAGTATCAAGTCCTCTTTACTCCCATATGCAAACAACCTACTTACTCGGGTATGTGCATCTGTCACTCACGCCACCCACCATAAGCAAATCATGAACGTATTGCAACACCCTACATCGGGGATCCCTCACGTTTGCGCGACACGGAGAGTACCATAGGACAACACCAATAATAAAACATGCAACTCAAACCAATCACGATCATCAGTTAACCCATAGGACAAAACGGATCTACTCAAACATCATAGGATAGCCATACATTATTGGGAAATAATATATAGCGTTGAGCACCATGTTTAAGTAGAGATTACAGCGGGTAAAAGAGGGGTTACAATGCTGCATAAAGGGGGGAAAAGTTGGTGATGACGGGGGTGAAGTTGTTGGTGAAGATTGCGGTGATGATGATGGCCCCGGCGGCACTCCGGTGCCACCGGAAGCGAGGGGGAGAGAGCCCCCCTCCTTCTTCTTCTTCCTTGACCTTCTCCCTAGATGGGAGAAGGGTTTCCTCTCTGGTCCATGGTCTCCATGGCGTGGGAGGGGCGAGAGCCCCTCCGAGATTGGATCTGTCTCTCTGTCTCTCTCTGTTTTTGCGTTCCCGGATCTGACCTTTCACCGTTTCTTATATTCCCGGAGATCCGTAACTCCGATTGGGCTGAATTTTGGACACGATCTCTATCCGAATATTAGCTTTATTGCAGCGAAAGAAGGGCACCAACCGCCCTACGAGGTGGCCACGAGGGCCCAGGGCGCGCCTGACCCCCTAGGGCGCGTCCCCTGCCTCGTGGCCCCCTCGGGCATCGTCTCGCGTTGATTCTTCTTCCTAAAAATCACATATATTCCAAAAAAAATCTCCGTCAGTTTTTATCCCGTTTGGACTCCGTTTGATATGGATTTTCTGCGAAACAAAAAACATGCAACAAACAGGAACTGACATTGGGCACTGGATCAATATGTTAGTCCCAAAAATAGTATAAAAAGTTGCCAAAAGTATATGAAAGTTGTATAATATTGGCATGGAACAATAAAAAATTATAGATACGACGAAGACGTATCAATATTACCCTTAAAGAGGAAATAAAATACAATAATAAGCAAAACAAAATAGAAATAATGAAGTTTTGTAAGGAACAGCGAATTAGTGGCATTGATATTAACTTTAAGAGAAAGAAAAGGTGAACTTATATTTAAAAAAAGCTTGCACATGACTTCGCAAAATTGCACTTTTCTGCAATTTTGGCATATATGTTATTGTGTTTGTGTGTATACATTTGTAGTATGCAAAGAATGATTATAAAATATTGTAATTTTTGCATATATTTATAGTGTTTGTGTGTATACACTTATTCACCCACCTAACATTCAGATATATCCACACACAAAAAAAGAACCGACTAATAAAGAAAAATGATAAACAAAAGCAAAAACAGGAAAGAACAAAATGAGAGAAGGGACGGCTTGGTCACAAAGTAATGGGCTCCAGCCTGTTAACAAATTGACTGATCAAAATCTGTGGCGAGTCAAAAAACTCAGCCCAATACAACTCACAAAACAAACTACAAAAAAAAGGAGCACGAACCAGAAAGCAGAAATCAACGGCTAAAAACACAGACTCACCCAAAAATTAATTCCCCGGCGACTTACATATTGTTAAAGTGATATATCTTTATCTTTATCTAATAATATAGCGCCCACTGCTTCTGGTCGTACGTCGTCGATATTTTTGCAGAAACATCCCTTTGTTTTTTGATATTCAACCCATAGTTCTATTTTAACTGCCAAAACGAAATGTTTTTAGGATTTTACACAAAACCCCTACACTTTCAGGTAATCAAGTGACAAATTGAATCATTTTTTGCATTTTTCAGAAACTACCATGTCTTGTATGCTAATTAACCCGCAGTCTACGTTGAACAAATGTTTTTTTAATATCCATATTTTTTAAACCATAACTCCAATTTTAACATGTTATATATGAAATTTGATTAGAAAAAAGTGTAGAATCCGAATATGATATTTTTTTTACCTCTTAGCCATTTTAGGAATGCTATTTAGAGTGCAACCTTAATCAACACCGCGCAAAAAAAATTGGAGACGAAATAAATGTAGTAAGAGAAAAACCTCATCTTATGCTACGAGAGAGACGGTTTACAATTGACCACATTCAAGGGCATTGTGATTCTATAAGCACTATGATCATTGTATGTGAGAATGCAACGAGGGACAAATGGCAACAAGATGGGATGTCATGTTAAAATAAAGAACATGAATCTATTGGTTTCTTGATTCATGATTATTTGCGTTATGGGCATTTTGTATCTTTTTCTCCCGTTGCAATGCATTGGCTCTTTTGCTAGTTAAATCCAAATACCTAAGAATCTTGACGTTAGTGGTTAACTGTATGATTTTTTGTAATCACGGGGAGACAGTGAGGGTCGTTCCCTCACTAGTGGAACACACCAAAGCTAACCATGCCCACGTCCAAATCACGTGGCAATTAATTGGCTAATTGGGAGCTCGCCTAACCAATTACATTAGGGATATAGTACTTTTGTGTGTGAACCATTAGGGATATAGTTAGTAATAGCTGGAGCAGCGGTCAGGTTCAACAACCACGGCCAAAGTATGTTCAACTCGTTTCCGCTAACGACACCCCGTTTGATCTTTTTGTTGCACATATGTCAACACTTCTAGATGACAATGATCGGCCATTAGGATTTCTTTGAGGTTAACTAATTAAGAGTCGTCCATATACTGTTTTCAAGTCATCGCAGCCACCTTGTATTGCAACCAGATCCTTTGTCGAGAACGTGGAGGACAGCATGTTTCACAAAGCACAAGCATTTCCTGTATTCGAAAAAGAAAAAAGAAAAAAAAACCCACCAAAAAACCCTAGGCAGAAGCAACACTCCAGTAGACATCTTGGATCGTTCAGCATCCTGCCACCACTCACTTTAGTACCGGTTCGTGGCACGAACCGGTGCTAAAGGTTCGTCACGAACTGGTACTAATGAGAGCGGCCGGCTAGCCGTTGGAATCAGCACTAATGCACACATTAGTGCCGACTCAAAACCAAACCGGCACTAATGTGCTTCACATTTGACCATTTTTCTACTAGTGATACGGTCATCTAGTTGCTGAAATAAAAACAAATGATGGAAGACAGGGAGTTTATTTTTCAGAAAATTTGCCCTGAGCAAAATAGGGTAGCAATCGGTTGGTTATTTATAGTCGCACCGTGTGTTACTCAATTGTATGGCACATCGTTGTCCTTTTTGTATTGAGTTGTTTGTGCCACTTGATTGTAAGTCTATCAAATGGCACTTCGGCCTCCTTTGCTTTGGAGGAATTTCATAGTAAAGCCCCCTTCGGAGCATATGTGTAGAAAACAAAGGAACAAAAACCTTTATAGGAAAAGAATCGAGGTGCTAGTACAAACCTATGGGACAGAGAAACAAGGGAAGTAGAAAATCAAGATGTTTGCTCCACAGGAAAGGGAAAATGGAACATGCAATCGTTTGGGAACCATCAATTGCAGTACATGAGGCCCTTTCCAATACTCCACCTTGTATAGGTGCTAAGCATGCCATATAGACCAAAAATCTGATATAGCAATACAACTAAGAGGAGAGCGATTAGTTTGATGACCCCAGTAAAAATCAATGCCAAGCGCGCGAACCTAGACAAAATATGTAAATAAAGCAAGCTCACCAATACATGAAAGAGTTTAGTAGCTAAGTAATTAAATGACGGAAGCTTAGCTACAACAAATTAAGCACATATACATTAAGGACTATAGTTGCTAAACTATTTAATGCGTTTAGCCCCTCATCTAAGCAATTATGCATTGAAAGAGGTCTCACTGAAGCATCGCATGTTGTGGGCCTCTACTAGTAGCTTTTCTTGTGTCTCGGCTCACGACTCCGCCAAAAAAAGAGCTACAGGCAGATGTTCTATTTCTTGCGATATCAGAGGCTATAGAAACTTTCCCCCAGGATTATAGCAATTCGTTCCTGTGAATCGAACGCTACTTTCATAAAACTTTCCCTTGTTTCTTCTTCCTGTACTTTTCCTCCACAATTCCTTCAAACCAAACGTAGCTTAATTCTATAGGATAGGATTTTTATACGAATATTTTCTTTAGATCCTTCTAGTTCATAGGAATGGATTCTTATTCCTAAGTGAGATTAGTTTCTATCCTCCACATTTAAAAAAAACATTATCCTAGATTTAATGGATTTTTTTTATGGTGTGAACCAAAGGACTTCTCTTTTTCTATGTATGTGGCTCGGCTTGGGCTTCCGGCTTTTGATGTTGGGCTTAGATGAGTGGTCTGGGTAGTGGCCCAGCTAGCACCCCTTCATTATTTTGATGTTAGGCTTAGATGAGTGGTCTGGGTAGTGGCCCAGCTAACACGCCTTCATCATTTGAATAGGAGTAGCGGCAAATGTTGCCAAGATGGCGGATTCAGGCATATTGTTGTAATACTTTGTAAGGTCCTCGAGAATAATCAATAAAGTGGCCGCATGCATCTCCCAGATGCAGAGGCCGGGGGTCATCCTCCTTTTCAAAAAAAAAACCCATAGAATTTAAGATACATGTCATCTCATTTTCAACAAATTTTCTATTCCTATGATAATCATATCCTATGGACTAAATGAGGCCTTCGAATAGAAGATCTCCCTCTTGTTCTCGACTTTCGACGTTGGATCAAATCAAAATCCCACCGTCGGATGCCACTCACTTGCCAGCTTCCATCTGGACCGTTGCTTATCTTAATCCAGGACTGTCCCGTTTCTCCTTAACGATAGATGCAGAGCATTTAGGCCCTGACAGTGTGCCTAGTAGTGCCTAGTGAACTTTCGAAAGAGAAAAGGACAGTGTCACTACTACTGCCTAGTGGATAGCCCATCTATCTTGAAGGAAATTCTCCGACACCGAGCTTGGGTGTCGGGAAAATCCCCGCCCTATAAATACCACTACCAGACACGACTACACGAGCACCCAGCCGTCTCCGGTGTGCAGCCACCGGCCGATAGAACAGTGCCGGCAGAAGCTGAGAAACAGAGCACCATGAGGAGGGCCGTGCTGATGTTGGTTCTGGTGTTGGTGCAATGCCTCGCGCTGGGCTGCGGCACGGCAGCGGCGGCCAGGGCGCGGCAGGGCGACCTCCTGCGCCGGCTGCGCTGGTCGTCGTCGCTGGCGGCCGTGGAGGAGCCGACCAGGGCGACGGCCAGCAGAAGACCCAAGCCGGTGCCGGTGCCGGCGGCTGAGGTCGGGCGCAAGGAGGCCGACCGCGTGGATGCGCTCCCCGGGCAGCCGCGCGGCGTGGACTTTGCGCAGTACGCCGGGTACGTGACGGTGGACCCGGCGGCCGGGCGCGCGCTGTTCTACTACCTCGCCGAGGCCGTCGGCGGCAACGGCAACGACGACGGGTCGTCGTCCAAGGGCAAGCCCCTCCTCCTGTGGCTCAACGGGGGGCCCCGGGTGCTCGTCGCTGGGGTACGGCGCCATGGAGGAGCTCGGCCCGTTCCGCGTCATGAGCGACGGCAAGACCCTCTACCGCAACCCCTACTCCTGGAACCACGGTACGCAGTCACCACGCTCTCGAGTTCACCGTGGCATGAGATGATACATTGGCGAGTGATCGGGTCATGATGCAGCGGCGAACGTGCTGTTCCTGGAGAGCCCGGCGGGGGTGGGGTACTCGTACTCGAACACGACGGCGGACTACGGCCGGGGCGGGGACAACCGGACGGCGGAGGACGCGTACCAGTTCCTGGCCAACTGGCTGGAGCGCTTTCCGGAGTACAAGGGCCGAGACTTCTACATCGCCGGCGAGAGCTACGCCGGCCACTTCGCGCCGCAGCTCGCCCACGCCGTCCTCC
The DNA here is from genome assembly GCF_002162155.2 of Triticum dicoccoides. Taxonomy (NCBI): domain Eukaryota; kingdom Viridiplantae; phylum Streptophyta; class Magnoliopsida; order Poales; family Poaceae; genus Triticum; species Triticum dicoccoides. The sequence continues at coordinate 88,848,350 of NC_041382.1, forward strand.
GCCACGCCTCCCCGGCCATCAACCTCAAAGGGGTCATGGTACTCGTCGTCAAGCTCTAGCTTACACATTAATGAATCATCGTCATCAGTTGTGTGTGCATGCATGCTAAGCGATGCGATGCGTGTCGTGTCTTAAGATTGGGAACGCGGTGATCAACGAGGGGACGGACAAGAAGGGCACGTTCGACTTCTACTGGACGCACGCGCTCATCTCCGACGAGACGGCCGCCGGCGTCAACCAGAACTGCAACTTCACCAACGGCGCCCAGTCGAATGATCTCTGCGACCAAGCCAACGACGACGTCGTCGAGAACCTCCGGGACATCGACAACTACAACATCTACGCGCCGAACTGCCAGACGGAAGGGCTCGTCACGCCGCCTATCACCCCCTCGGTATGTCGCCGTCGTCGTCACAGCTCACCATATTGTGACGATGGACTAAGAAATGATACTCTACCATGCATGCACGAAATATCCCGTGTATATATCTACTCCCTCCGTTCCTAGTATAAGTCTTTCTACAAATTTCAATATAGGCTATATACGGATGTATATAGACACATTTTAGAGTGTAGATTCACTCATTTTGCTTTATATGTAGTTTATATTATAGAATTTCTAAAAAGACTTATATTTAGAAACGGAAGAAGTACTATTCACCACTACTTCGTGATTCGTGTCATGTTTTATAGCCAGTGATGAAAATTGATTTATTTCATAGTATTACGTCATGTTTCATGGGCACGTTTCGCTCGTTCCAGCGTGTATCATATTGTTTCGTGGTGTATCAACAAATAAGAGTACACTTATTCCAGAGTGGATTTGTCGATACAGTATACACAACTGCATTGAAACAAGAAAAACCTAAGAAAACATCATGTAATACTTTGAAATAAGATATATATCATGGAAACAAGGCACAGATCTTAAAGCAGTTGTTAACAGTGAATACACGCGTGGGATATCTCATGCGTAGTACATTAACCACTCTCACAACATGTTGCCCTTGATGCCTAGACTGGGTATGAGCTTGACATCATGGTCGATGTGGTTGCTTGCCATTGTTTGAGTGGATTTACGTCGATTCCCACAACAAAATGTGTACAACAAAATAAAGGAGAAAATAAGTTTGTTTTTCTTGAGGTACTGAGTAGTGAAGTTGACTTGGGTTGTACTTTACGTGCCTCCAGATTGAGAGCTTTGATACGTGCACAAGTAATTATGTGGAGGCCTACCTCAACAAGCCAGATGTTCAAAAGGCACTCCACGCAAACATCACCCGCCTCAACCACCCCTGGTTAGCCTGCAGGTATCATCCACCGCTTACCCATTCTATGGTGTTATTTTAGAAGTGCCGTGTATTTAGCATATTGAGGTGAACAAAAGAGAAAGCTAAAAACAAAGTTTGTCTTCTCAACAACAATATCTCTCATCAAATATTTAAGGATATCTAGTTAGTAAAGAAAAAACTAGAAAATAATCCATTGTACTCCCTTCGTTTTTATTTAGTCCTTATTTTAGCTTTGGTCAAAGTCAAGCTTTGTAAACTTTGACAAAGTTTATAAACAAAAATATTAACATATACAATAACAAATCAATATCATTAGATTCATTATTGAATATACTTTCACATCATATAGATTTGTTATGATAAATATCTATATTTTTTCTATAAACTTGGTCAAACTTTACGAAGTTTGACTTCAATATACTAAGTAAATAAAAACGGAGAGAGTACATTATATTTTATTGTCACCTCTAAATTGCATGGCAGGTTTAAGACAAGACCATCTTAGCAATCACTATACATGTCCTCATTTGTGCTAATGTTAGTCTCAGGTGTCCAAATTAGCTCAGTTCTCTACACTTTCTACTCATAGAAAAGCAGACAATATGGTTCGTCAAAATGAAGGCTAAACAAATCAAATTCCATTGACAACAAATCAAACGGTTTATGAAAGAATGAAAGGTCGATGTTCCACTCAAAAAACACTATTTTTCTTGCCCATTTTCAGCGAGGTCTTGACACGCTGGGTCGACAGCACCACAACTGTTTTGCCCATTATCAGGGAGCTGATGAAAAACAACATCAGAGTCTGGGTGTACAGGTACGCGTGCATCATACTAGATCGTAGCACTCTACAGATACTCATGCATGAAACTAAAATCAACGATCTTCGCAGCGGAGACACCGACGGGAACGTGCCGGTCACGGCCACCAGGTACTCCATCAACCAGCTCCAGCTCCCCGTGGCTGCGAAATGGAGGCGGTGGTTCAGCAGCACCAAGGTGCAACCTGAAATCCCCCGCCTTAATGGAACTGAAACCCTAACTGTTGAGCCCGACAAAAAATCTGCAGAATTTGTAAATGACATGTTCTTCGATCTTGTGAACGAACTCAGGGTGCTGGAGAGGTGGGCGGATACGTGGTGCAGTACAAGGGCGGCCTCAGCTTGGTGACGGTGAGAGGAGCTGGCCACGAGGTCCCCAGCTACCAGCCGCGGCGAGCGCTTCAGCTTGTCCAGGCCTTCCTCGCCGGCACAACGCTCCCTGACTGCAAAAAATGCTAAGAGGGAGTCAGGGAGATGGCAGATGGTAGTAGTACAGCAGCACCACCACCTTGAGTGCTTCACTGGTTATTACAGTAGATTTTACAGTACAAAATAGTGGTACTCCTACAAGAAATAAGTAGATTTTACAGTACAAAATAGTGCTACTCCTACAAGAAATAAGCAAAACCCTGGGATCAGGCATGATGACGTACCTTACTTTGTACACTATCTATGGTTACCGACGATTTAGTTCTTTTGCGGGGTGAAAGGGAGTTTTATTTCAAAATGATAGGGTTACAATCTCGAGACAGCTGCTCCTCACAACATGAAGGACTCGAGTTCGACCATACTGCAGTACAACACTCGGTACGGCTAGTGTGCCAAAAGATGTGCTACCCTATTCTGCTCTCGACCAATTTTACAAGGAACAAACTCCCTAGCAACCATGTGAGCTTTAATCTCTGCGTCAAGATGACCATAGGCTAATCTGGAAAGTGTGACGTCTCCAATTGGACGATCACCAGCATGTCTGAATGTTGAATGGCCAAAGCCATACCATGCATGATTGCATGAATTTCCGCTTCAAGGGCGTCATTACAATGAAAAATATATCTATATGCCGCAAAGATCGTAGTCCTATCCCTGTTCCGCAGTACCATTCCAGCAGAAGCACGCCCATCATGGCTTGAAAAAGAACCATCAACAGATAGGGCTACCCAGCCTGATGATGGCCGAGGCCATGGAACAGGGGTTGGACAACACATCCATCCTCCGAGATTGGCATCTTTCCTTTTATTATCTCTTCCATACTAAATTTCCTTGCCAAATGAAGCGACTTGTAATAGCTGTCCAAGTAATCAACAGTAGCTTGAACCGGGGTCTCACCCTTTCCGTGAGTAATATCATTACGTAGCTGCCATATTCGCCAAATGGTCTTTAGTTATAACAGCAAGTAATAAGCCAAGTGTTTCTCAAGAAGCAAGATCAATTTCATGATTGCTACATCAAGCACGCTACTATATTCGCACAAGATCCCATCAGCTGCCTCGCGTCACGCCAGATGATGAATCACCCAAGGGCAGCTTGTTCGTAGAGTCGACGGTAATGATGACTTGTTCTTCTCCAGTGGATTCTTCCATGCTGGGCTGCAAGGCTTCAGCAGAGAAGCTACCACCCGGCTGGTTCCTCTGCCCATTGCCCTCCGTGAAAGCTACTTCGAAGATGATAACTCTAGCTGCTTGTGCTTCCACCTGAAAGCTGTTTGCTGCGGAGCAACTGTCCATGTTGTTCATTTCTGTAGGTAAACAGGAAAACATCAATGTCAACATCAATCAGTAGATATAACTTAAAAACGTACGAGTAGGCCTATAGATTTCCATTTTTCATGATTCACTTCTTGATGGATGATGTGCAGAACCTGAAGACTGCAGACCAAGTAACTCCAGGTCCATGCTTGATGGCAGCAGCACTCCTGGAGGTACGATATTATTTTGGTTCTCCGCCTTCAAAGTTCCTTCTAGGATGATGCCGATGTAATTATGCTCGAGTATGATGTCTTCGCCCTTGGTGTACAAGTTCATAGTAGATCCTGTGCTGACGAGAAGCTGCGTCTCTTGCATTGTCATTCTCTCGAACACACGTGGGATCAAGAGCTTAGCAATGACTGCAGCACTTTCCTGCAATTTCCATGTGCCAGTGATTAAGGAGTGGCGGATTAGATTCTTTCAAAATGCG
>NC_041382.1:88852927-88862844 GCF_002162155.2 Triticum dicoccoides
AAGAGATATAGATAGATATACAGGAAACATTGTCACATCTTAAGTAACCAATTTGGGTGAACAGATGCATGAGTAGTTTCATAACAAAATGGGGACCGTGCTATAAACGAATTCTCGGCCACAAGAATGTTACAGAAATACCTAAATCATTTGAGACAAGATGACACGACGAGGCATCTAGGGGCCATTTCCCTTAACTGTAATAATCAAGGGAAACCAGAAAAATCAAAGTACTATGTTGTACTCCCTCCGTCCCATAATATAAGAGTGGGATGGAGTAGTATCTAGTGTTTTTGTTTTTGGTTTGAGGGCAGAAACAGAAGAAATGCAACCTCGACATTTCTGTTTTTCTTGTGAACATGTTGAGGGGAAAATTAGCTCGGTTTCTCTTTTTAGAATTTTCAAAATTTTGAACTCTTAAATTTGAGATTGGGTACAAACAAGAAATAATTCTACTCAAACTTGGTTCAAAAAGAAAAGAGGAAACGCCACTCATCTGCAAGGTTCTGGTTCTTCGACTGGTAGCCAGCAGTTTCGCTACGTGGTGAACTGGTGATATTAAGTAAAATCCAGAAAACATCTGCTTCTATGCCCTCGTAGAGTTCAGAAGAAAAAAAAATAATTGCGCAGTTGCAGTAGATGTACAATAATCACTGAATTTAGTAAGCACACAAGCAAACAGTAAATTTAAAGCACACCTGCCACAGAAAAGCCTCAACAGAAGGATCTGACCGACGCAATTGATCTATCTTTTCAGCTTCAATGAAGAAACAGCGGACGAGAGAATCTGTAATCATGTCACAGAGACAAGACTTTCCTGTTAGCACCTCGTATAGACCCAAAGTGCTTCCATGTGAGAAAATTGGGTGCAAAGAATGCCTGCTGCTTAGCCTCTGACTTCTCCACTGTCGAAAAAAGGGTGTAACTCAGGGGGCGGTGAAATGGCTACCGAGAGCACATGCTCCCAGTGTGAACAGTTAATTCGTCAAAAATGTTGAAGGTATATACTCCAACAAAATACAGTACTGTTTAGAGCAGTCTTAAGCAGAAACATACCTTTACTGCTCCAATCGAAACAATCCATATACCAGTTGCTCTTAAGCCTTCCATATAAAGGGCTGCCCCATGCCCTTTTACTTTTTCTTTTGTATTGCTTAACAAAGGAGCACGCACAGCAGCAGGCAGCATGCTGACTAATGGATGGGCGCCTAAAAGATCGCTAACTCTTGGCATTTTCACTAATTGTGGATTCCTCTTAAGCTTCTTCAGATCTGTCTGACAAGTGATTAACTTACATGAATTGTGAACTGAAACCACTTTGGCAATTAATTTTCGAAGCAAAAGACAAGTCAAACACTCCACTACCTGCCAAGCATCATCCAGATGTGCCATTTCTTTTTCTTCCAGTAACCCAGTCTTCCATAGGTTTTGAACATTCTCACTCAAGTGTGTCAATACAGCATATGTTACTTGTCGACTCTTTAGCACACAAAGAAGCTGAAAATGTGGAAACACCTTCAGAATCTAGGCAACAATGAACTCTCAGGTTCACCAATGGAGACTGCCTTGTTTATTCATATAGTGAGTTTTTCATCACTACTGCAGAATTGTTGTATGACAATGAAATGAAGTATTCCAAAGTAATATAAAACTAGGGCCTGTCTCGAATGTAGAGAGTTCTGCAACAATTTCACATGAATTTTGCAGGAAACAAAATCTGAAAAACAAAACTAACAAAATCAATTCCAAACTCCGAAGCTAACCATTTCAACCACTCACCCTAGTGATGCCATACAAGCACATGGAAATTCTCTACAGATCAAACTAGAGTCCCAATTCAATTGAGATGGTGCTTTCTCGAGTTTTGCAAAAGATAACTGGTTGTTGAGTGAACTGTCGAGCTATTGTGCTGGAGGCTGAAGGCTCCGTAATAGTCATTAAGTCAACAGATAAATGCACATTGTAAGCACAAACCTGAGGGAATGTACAGCGAACTTCTTCCAAGAACTTCCTAGCTTCCTCTCCCCCAGCATTACTTTCATCAATAACAATTTTTGCAATCTCACTATCACCTGACGAAAGAAGTATACGGAACACTGGTAAGTAACTAGGGTTATATGTGCAAGTTGAACTCCACATATCTTAAAAAATAGGGTCAGAGGAGAAAATAGAAGGATTTAAAACTGTTGAGGACGATGACTTTAGACAGGCCTTACATAGTTCAACCTTAATAAGCTAAATGGTTTGAGCCATGCGTCCATCTGCACCATACTACTTTCCACGTATCTTAAAAAATAGGGTCTGTAGCTGATTGATTCTACAGAAAGATAGACTGGCTCCGACAAGTAACAAAAATACTACTTTCTGTTCTGCTTATGGACTATAACGACGGACACCTACGCATAACATCTGGCATGTGCGCCACGTAGTGTGACTAATATTCATTTACTCCCACCCATCCATGGATTGGATACTAAGTTCTGGAATTGGTAGCAAAGAAATGGTAAATAACAAGCACATAAAAGCATTCTAAAAGTTTTCCAAGATTTTACCAAGAAAATCTTGTAGTTGTCTCCTTGCAATTCTATGAGCACGAAGAAATGCAGCACAGATGTAACATCCTGACTCCAATCTTTGTACTGTGAAGTATGTGATAAAACTTTGTGGTAACATGCTTGCAGAAAGGAACCTATAGTAACTTGGGAAATGGACATTGGACTGCAAACTGTTCCAATCGCATAATGGTCGGCTAGAAACAAGATCCATAGCTTCATCAACTGATTGCATCAAAATATTGGCTGTAGCTTGAGTTATCCGTCCCTCGTCAAGCATTGCCCAGTAACTGGCTTGCACACCTGAAAACAATATTTACAAAAAGGAGAAATAATCTTTGTTAACTGATCGCATTTAATATGAAACTAAACATCTCCATAAAGTACAGAGACAAGATAGAATTATGGACGTATCAAGCCAACTATTTAAGGGCAAAAAAGAAAAGCAAACAAAAGGCTGCCTACCATTCAAAAGACGCACTCGGCCATCCCTTAAATTCATGGTATGTATGTGATCATGATTGTCATCATGTGGATGTGCATGTTCATCTTCCAAGTTACTCAAGCCTGTGATGTATTTCTTAACTGTAACCCAGTCAGCAGGACCAAGCTCCTCATCATCTTTGAGATCACCAAAAGCTTCTAATGTCTTGTTTAGAATTTCATGTCTAGCATAATTCAACATGCGAAGCTGCAGCAGTAATCAGAATACAACTTTTATGCCAAACCATAAAGTACTGATATTTCTGGAAGCAACAAGGTATCAGTCACACAAAACCTACTCCTCGGAGTTGCTGGATGAAGAAGTTTAACTAAAAATAGTAGTAAGCAAGGCTCAGAACACCTTTGGGACTTACAAATAGGTTCAACTGAAAGAGAAATTAATCATTTTTATGCCATGGTTATATAAGATGCTAATCCACCAACCCTGAACTCATAGGCACAGAAATAAAATATGTGTAACAATCACACCATATAATCTTCCTATTTACTAATTAATCTAAGGGAAATGAAAGAGGAGATAGAGTTCAAAAGATTTCATATTAGCACACAGAAAAGTAAATTCTTCAACTCCAAGGTTAAAAAACCCACAGATGAAACCTGTAATTTGTAAAGCTAACCTTTGTTACTGACAGGTTGTCCATACCAAGTGCGTGCAACAAAAATTGTGTGGTAGAACCATTCAATATCAATGTCAGAAACACGATGCCACAGTGAAGAACACAAACTGCAAAAACATGGATAAAATAAGCCTTGCTCAAAATTAAATTTTCTGATTTTGTATTTTGTCAGGAAAAACTAACCTACCATTGTTCCGACTTCTGGTTTCAGAAAAGGTTGAGCTGTATCACTAGCATGCTGGTAGAAAGTAACCCAGTAACACCTCAAATTATTATCATAGACTAAACTTTTGAAGAACAAAAGTAGACTAATATAGTGATAATAAGAGACAAATGAGATGGTCAAGTGGTACATGAATATAACTTACTTTAACAGACAGTGCTAATGATAGGGAAACAGCACCTCGCAGCCCAGACCAAACAATGATTATGGCTTCTTTGAAGTCCAAACCATACCCAAAGTAGCGCAACAAAAGATATAGAGCACCGACAACTGCAGCCCGTGCCATTTGTACATAGAAATAGAGCAGAAGAAGAAACCCCCATGAAGTGCCTGAAAGAGCAAGAGATAAACGGAATTTATACACCATATGAGTAGATTTACTGAATTCCCCGATGATTGTACAACATGCTACATATTGGAGGAAAAAAAGGGGGGTGGGAGGAGGGGGGGGGGGGGCAGGATAGGCCCCAACCCCCAACCTAGAGACTAGGAGCAGTAGTTAGACATGTATGCATATTTCTGGTTCAACAGCATGAAGATGGATTAGAACAAGAAGTATCGTACACAGAAGTTGTTTTAAGCACTCGCAAATACGATCAAACTGCAATCTACTGACTAACATGATTCACTTTTTTAAAGGTCAAGAAAAGAAAAATGCAATGACAGCAAACACCAATTGTGCTGCCCCGAAGATAGGTGATTAAAACAACATATCTCAGCAGAACTATTGGCTAACTGAGATGCCAAGTGTTTATCCACATAATCAGTTGGCTGCAGTTGCGGCATTCATAATTGAGCTGATGATTCCCAGTAAATTGATAAGCATGACAAAGAAGTGTGTTATAAGAGGATTTAGTTCAGTATAACTATGTCAACAACTCGTTACCATGATGTATAATAAAGCACTCACTGAACCAACACAGGCATGAAATGATGCTGCATGATGAAAACTACGAACAGCATGCTTTTATAATAAACCAAAGAAAGGTTCAGTTGGCAATGAACAAGGAGAATTTAAAATGAAGTACTGTTTTGCAGTTTTCATGAAAACAAACTGTAGACAAAGATAAATGAAGATATTACCGTGCCTCTCAAAATGGACATTATGTCTTAGCACACCATCTGCAATAATAACCCCACTGAGGGTAATACACACATGTAAGAAACATCATAATGGTGTCAATATAAAGTGAACTATCAAACTAAATAAATGCAAGCACAGTCTGGTTTGGGCGTTTAGCTATGAAAAATAGAAGATCTGAAAAAAATCAAAAAATATGAAAGTTGGACAATATTGATACCTCAGTATGAAAATAATTGTGTTCGCAATGTAAGCAACTATTTCCCTGAATACAAATAAAACAGCAGTAAGATAAAAATAGGCAATCTCAGAAAATATGAGAACATACATAAATTTTGAGTGTGTCATAGCGTCTGCTCAGGGTGTCGTGAGCGCGCAAGAGAAAGCGTACTTACATAAGATGACCTGTTCGTACACAAGGCCTAAGGGATCTTCTACAAGACCGTACCCAATACCCATTGTACTAGGGAAGGACTTACCCTGAAGGATCCAGCGTTTAAGCCGACTAAGGATGGTGCCATCTATGAGACCAACCCGGAGAGGATCAAGCCCTGACGAAAAGACGCATATATAGGAGGACAACTCAATTCAAACTCAAGCAACACAACCCTGTTCTTTTGAGGAGCCAAGCATGGAAATCGCCATCCGCCGAGGATAGACCCCATCCACTACACCTTCTTTGTTAAAATCCTCGAGATAATAGAGAAAAGTGGGACACTAGAGTATTGTCAAGTGTTATATAGTGCTGTGTATAGGCCTGTGTACTTTCTCCCTTATATAGGGGTTCATTTGCATATGTACCTTGTACTTCTCTGGCCTGTTTGGCCCATAGCTATACAAGGGTTCAGTTCGTAATAAGTATTACCCATACAGGAGCCTGAACCTTGGGTAAGTCTGTGTCAACTGAGTCATCTATGGGGTGCCGGCGTGCATTGCTCGACACCCAAAGCGTATGCATATTACGATCGCAGGATCGAGAGCTCAGGGATGGAATATGACAAAACATTCCTACCACGTGCACATACTAGTTTGATAGTATAGTAAAATTTGGTGTAATCATTACTCTCACTTTGTTGCCAGTTACTAAGGCTACTTCAGGAATCAGGGCAATGATGACAATGATAATACATGGTCATTTAGAAGACAAAATATTAAATCGGGTGCGTTTGTGTTTTTGCGAGGGAAAAAATAGAAGTGGACAAGTAACTATATACTGGGCATGAACAAACTTGGCAACTGGTATCCTAATGCAAGACATAAATTTATCAAAATCTCCTGAAAGTATAGGTTATGCTGACAGAAAAAAAGCATGAACAGGATTATGGAACTGACAGAATACATGAGGAACAGTGAACAAGTTAGCCTATGTGACCAGGAATACCATGATCACTGTTGAGAATCTTGATCTTGCTGATAATATAAAAATAATATGAAAGGACATATGTTGCTAGAACAATACCAGAAATCATGCAAACTTCGGCGATTGTCGCCCTTAAAAGTAGTTTTTGCAAAAGCTGCATAGAACCTGCCAGACATGGCAAAGTTAACACTGGAGGAACGAGATTAAAGGATATGCCAATCAGATGTGAAGACAAGTTTTACTAACATTCCCAAAGCTGTGACGGTCAAAATACCAGAGTACTTCAGTGCATCTTGCACCTGACATGAACAATATTAGCTAAAGAAAATAACCACCAAAATACTAAATAACTGGTGGCTTCTATATCAGAACTCATAGATGATTTTTTTTCCGGAGAAAACATGACAAAGAACCAGTAGAACCAAAAATCCGAGCTGATGGAGAAGGTTGGGCAATCTTAAACATGGACAGAAAGAGGGCAAGCAAAATTTTAGTTTAAATTGGAAAGGCCGAGGCTTGAACCCAAGACCACTTGGTTCTGAATTCATATTAAGTTTAATGCACCCAACCAATAGAACCAAAAGTCCGAACTGATGAAGAAGGTTGGGCAATCCACATATACTTCAACATTGTACATGCATATCTGGAACTTGCATTAGATTACCAGTAAAACAACATCAAGACTCATGAGCAATTTGCAAAATGAGCTAGCACAAAACATAATTCTAGGGCTGGTACTAAGACTCACAACTCATTCAGTTTGTTGTGAACTATTTCAAGAAACTGAACAAATTATAGCCTTATAAAAAGAGTATGAGAGCTTGAATATCTTCTTTGTCATTGGGATGAAAACAGTTCACTCTCTTCAGATTCTAGATATCTAAATCAGGTAGCTACTTTGCCATATGCATATCAAGAAGTTACCTCAGATTACTAGTAAAATAGCATCAAAATCAATATTGCAAAAGGAGAAACATGATTCTAGGACTGATGCTAAGACTCCTTCCATTTGCTCTGAACTATTTCAATAAACTGAACCAATTGTACCCTTCAAAAGAAAAGGCAGGAGTACGAGAGCTTGAATATGTTCATTATCTTACATTATAGAAAGCAATATAGCTGACAGCAAGAGTTAGCGTCATCTCCAAGATTGTATCGTTGAAAGTAAAGCCAAGCCATAGTAATGATATGATTGCAAATGCAAGGCCCAGAGCAACACTGGTCAAAGAAGATGCCAGTTAGTATTAGAAGCATGGTAGCCATATTTGGCAATTTGATTGAAAAAAAAACATTCTACATACGCTCCAAGTGAAACTTCCGATAAGAACATCAATATAGACCCTGTATTGAAGCTTCTTCCAAGCACCATTTGTAAGAATAACTGATAGACAACAACAGAAACCCTGTAGAAAGTGTATGTCCATTTAGTGGGAATTGCGGTTCAAACACAAAAGTATTATATTGGTGCACAATGAAATCTTACGACATCGAAAATTTATTTTCATTTATTTAAGCTTTCCCTACCCCACACTTTAGTTGATACAGAAGTATCTGCAGATACAGAGATCAGATGTCAGGCCATAGTTAAGTTAAGTAAATCCTGTTTTAACCTTCATAATCCCTTAGATTGGAAAAGGAAAACAGCCTTGGATTTAGTATTGTCATGCGTGAAGTCTTCCCTCATTCATATTAACTTGTACACTATATTCTCCAGAGCCTTTGCCATAAACATGTGTGTCAGGTCTCAGGAACAACTGTACTGCTACAACTAATACTTTGAATTTTAGTTTTAAGTACAAGTACTAATGAGCATTTTTCCAACCGGAGAGTGGACCAGTCGAACATTCGAAGAAGAAAAAACTTGTAACATATCTATTTGAGTCACAGGTTGTATCTTTCTTCTCATAATCGGAGTTCCTCCAACAAAATTGGCATGAAAACAGAAAAGCATGTTTAGATTGAAAAAAGGCATACCCATCGTTCATCAAGGATTCTCCCTCAATAATTGTACTGAGCTTTTTACTTGTTCCAAGCTCTTTTAGAACTGCAACCACGGCCACAGGATCAGTGGCACTAAGCAGACCACCAAACAACAATGATGTTTCCCAGTTCCAATCATATGGAGAAGTAAGCTACAGATAATGGACTAGCTAGTATCAAAGTATTAAAGTCAGTGGTATATGTCCATTTTAAACTTAGGTACACACCTTGAGAGCAGTGCCAAGCAGAAATGTTGACATTAGCACACCAGGGCCAGCAAGTAAGAGCATCTGCGCCATGCATTTCTACAAAATAAACATTTTAATATTTTAGTACACACAGAACAAAGACATATGCACCCGCAGTGCTAATATCACAACAGAAAACTGGCAGGGGAGTAGATCAACATAAGCACCAATACTAGAGAAACCAAATATGTGTGCTAACAGAGAACAATAGGAACTTCATGGTAAAAAAAACAGAGAACAATAGGAACTAAAGGTGGTTTGCATTGAGACCATGGTTGTATCAAACATGAGCTTATGTGACTAACTGGATGGAAAAATATTATGGATAATCAATGATATTAACTGAGCAGAGAATTAGTATGGCCTGTGAAGTTTTCTTGATGTCGGTTTGGTCATTTCCTCTGTTCTAAAGAGCTGCCTTTTGTACGAAGACTCGATGCTGCTCTCGCTCTGGGAGGGATCGAAAGAAATAAACTGCCATGTGTTCAACCACAGAGGAACTCATGTTATCTGTGCTCACATCATCCGGAGTAAAACTTCAGTTTGGACCAAGGTATGAGCAGCAGGCCTGGGATGCCTGTCCTCCGGCCCTGATGATGTATATGGCGTTCCTTAGTTTTATTCTCTAATCGCCATCTAGTTTCCTTTCTTTTTTACTAGTACTAGTAAATGCGTACGTGCAACGCACGTTAATATGTAGGCAATATATTAATTACACGTGGATATTAGGTATGCTATTATTTGTGTGTTAATCCTGTGATTAGTGCAATATTTGGTATGATATTAATTGCACGTTAAACACGTTTAACGCTTGCCATTGGAGCAGTCTAGATCATTGGATTGACTTAGTTCGATGGTTGAGATCAGTTGGATCTGCCCCTTTGGGTCTTTTTATATTGGTATAGATATAGATTTACTGCTTGGCAAGAAATAGTAATCATAACTGAATAAAGATCAATCAGCTTTAAATTAAGCCACTCAGATTTCAGCATAGATAGGCAGACTTGGAAAGATACCTTTATCTGGTGTGCTTCCATCGAGAAGGCGCTCTCAAACAAAAGGGCCGGAAGGAAAGCAGCCAGGAGAAGATCAGGATTTATGTCAGCCCCTGCAATTTTTGAAGCACAATCAGCAAGCGGTTAATTCAGAAGTTGAATAAACTAATTCTCAAGTACTGTGTTGTTCCAGTCTTCAAAATAATACGTCCATGGTGAACTCACTCACAGATACGCATGCCAGCTCCAAGTTTGCCTAGACCGTCTTTTGTCCCGTACTCTGGATGTTGAACAGTATTTACAAACTGTCAGACTGAGTCCGTCGTGCAGCAAAGGAATGGAACCACTCCGACTTTC